>NC_045130.1:29066907-29369937 GCF_007655135.1 Punica granatum | reverse complement strand
TAGGGAGGGGCTATATGAATGGCTGGTAATGTCGTTTGGGCTATCGAATGCACCGAGTACATTCATGAGGGTGATGAACCAGATTCTGCGGCCTTTCATTGGTCGGTGTGTGGTCGTGTATTTTGATGACATCTTGATCTATAGCGCCAACCCCGAGCAACACCTGGCCCACTTGCGTGAAGTCCTCTCTGTTCTTCGATGCGAGAAACTATATGCGGCGTTAAAGAAATGTGTTTTTATGAGGTCAGGAGTTCTCTTTCTTGGTTATGTTGTTGCTGCTGATGGTTTGAGGGTTAACTCATCTAAGGTCGAGGCAGTCAGGTAGTGGCCTAGACCAACGAGCATTACTGAAGTCAGGAGTTTCCATGGGTTAGCCTCCTTCTACAGGCGATTTATTCCTCATTTCAGCAGTATTATGGCTCCCTTAACGGACTGCATGAAGGGAGGCAAATTAGAGTGGACTGAGGGGGCAGAAACGACATTCCAAAATATTAAAGAGCGCTTGACGACCGCCCCGATTCTTGTCCTGCCAGATTTTCAGCAGCCCTTTGAGTTGCATTCTGATGCATCGAAGGTAGGGATTGGAGCAGTCTTAAGCCAAAACAGCAGGCCAATTGCTTTCTTCAGCGAGAAGCTGACGGGGCGAAAGTGAGATACAGCACCTACGACGTGGAATTATATGCGGTAGTGTAGGCGATTAAGCATTGGCGACATTATCTTTTCCACAAGGAGTTCATTTTGTATACTGACCACGAGGCCCTGAAGTACCTCCATAGCCAAGATAAGGAGTGTGCTCGTCATGCATCATGGGTGGCTTACCTGGAGCGTTTTACTTTCGTGGTAAAGCACAAAAGCGGAGTCACTAACAGCGTTGCAGATGCTCTTAGTCGGAGGCGTAGCATTCTGAACAGGATGACGATTGAGGTACCTGGTTTTAGTTCTTTTGCTGAGTTGCTTGAAGTTGATCCCTATTTTTCTGTGACGTTAGCTAAAGTTCGGGCTGGAGAAAGAACATAATACGTATTGCAAGATGGTTTTCTTTTTAGGGGAAATCGGCTCTGTATTCCTGATTGTAGTTTGCGAGCCCACATTATTCAGCAACTACAAGGCGAGGGCCATGTGGGAAGAGACAGGACATTGCAGTTGGTCCAGTCATTGTATTTCTGGCCTACAATTCGCAAAGAAGTGGAGAAGTATGTGCAGCGCTGTAAGGTTTGTCAAGTGTCCATGGGTACAGCAACTAACGCGGGGTTGTACATGCCCCTGCCGATTCCCTCGCAGCCATGGGTGGATATCAGGATGGATTTTGTCCTCGGCCTGCCCCGTACCCAAAGAGGAAATGATTCTATATATGTGGTCGTAGACAGGTTCTCCAAGATGGCACATTTTATTCCGTGCAAGAAGACCACTAATGCTGTGCGAGTTGCTCAGTTGTATTTTCGGGAGGTATACCGTCTGCATGATCTGCCAGTCTCTATTGTGTCTGATAGGGACACCCGCTTCTTGAGTCATTTTTGGCGGAGCCTTTGGAAGATGGTGAACACCCAGTTGAACTTCAGTACGGCGTATCACTCGCAGACAGATGGACAAACAGAAGTGGTTAACAGGTCCTTGGGCAATCTGTTGAGAGGTTTAGTAGGGGAGCACGTGAAGAGCTGGGATCAGAAGTTAAGTCCGGCGGAGTTCGCGCACAACCATGCTGTTAATCGCAGCACTGGTTTCAGTCCATTCCAAGTGGTATATTTTGGTACTCCTCGGGGTCCCCTTGATCTGTTACCCGTGCCGGATATGACCAGGGTTCATGGTAAGACGGCTGACTTCGTTCACGGGCTGCAAGAGATTCATGAAGCTATGCAAAATAATTTGAAGAATGCTGCCATGAAATACAAGGCTGTTGCTGACCGAAGGAGAAGGCACTTGGAGTTTGAAGTTGGCGATTTTGTTTAGGCTGTCCTTACGAAGGATCGATTTTCTGCTGGTGACTACCATAAGCTCACTGCTAGAAAGATTAGTCCTGTGGAGATCGTTGAGAAGATCAATTCAAACGCCTATCGGCTTAAGCTTCCCAGCCATATTCGTATTGCCGATGTGTTTAATGTTAAGCACCCGATTCCTTACACAGGTGATAGCTCGGACGATGACGATTTGATGACGAATTCTCTCCACCCAAGGGAGAATGATGCGGTAGAAGACCTGATAAGTCGGTACCTGGAAAAAATAGGTTATGACGGCCCTACCTTGAAGGAAATGGCCTCCGGAGCAAAACTCACCGCTTTACTGTGATTTTTCGATATTTAAGGCAAATTTCATCGTTTAGGGCCTCAAACAGGCAATTTATATTAATTAGGGTGTTTTTACAATTTTTGAAAAGTTTAGTTCTTTTATGCAATTTAGGTTTATTAATACCCTATTTAAGCTTTCTGTAAGCCCTAAGGCAAGGGAGTCGTCTTTTGAATTATCAATAAAATTCAGAACTTTCGTGCTTTGTCCAATCTCGGATTTGAGTTTGATGCCTAGTTTCTGGTATTCGTAGGATCAACAGGTATAGAGGGTCGTAGTTCCGGTATTCGTGCGCGAATCAACGGGTCTGTGACGGTTACTCGCGTTGTACGCTGCATCACTAAGTCAACTATAAATAGCTTGGCCTTGACCAAGCGATTGTCTGAAAAAGGTATAATAATCGTCACATGATCTAGCGCCGTAATCTTCTAGCGCGATAATTCTCTAGTGCAATACTCTCTGCTGGAGCGAGCGAAGTGCCCACCTGCATCTAAGCATGTGGGACCTAATCCTCTTTGTCAAAGTGACCCCCGATAGGGAGGTGGGTTGTGAGATCCGCCAAATTTTGCACCCATACCCAGAAATATATATATATATATATATATATATATATTATTACATATATCATATTTGTTTTATAGGTGGCTTGAAGTTGAAACTATAATATATATATAAAAAAGAAGAAGAAGAAGAAAGGGATGTCTAACTTGTTTACTATAGACTTGCCCACACCCTATCACCCTTCCTATTCTTTTTCCACTGCCTCAGCCTTTCATTTATCATTTTCCATTGTTTTCCTTTTCTTTCTTTTTGGGTTCTGGTGGGTTTGAAGAAAAAGAAATAGAGTTCGAGAAGGGGAGAAAGAGAGAGAAGAATTGAGAGACAGAGGGAGAAGGAGAGAGAGAGTGAGAGAGAGAGAGAACGATAGGCAGAGGAGAGAGAGCAGAACGACAAAGACTTCGAGAGCTCAAGATGGAGTTTGCGGATGGGAGAGGCAGAAGAGAACGAGAGTTGATGAAGAGGGGTGAATAGAATAGGGCAAGTGGAGAGTGTAACAGGCTCAAAGCAGGAAGCCATTCGAGGGGATGAGTTGAGATTTTCTCGATTGAGCTCCATTTATTTGATCATGTATTTGCTATGGAATAAGAAGCAACGGGTTAGTTGGATGAATAAATTAGAGAAATCGATGGATTATCTTAGACTAACTCATTTAAATGTTTAGTGAACTAAGCTAGGACAAATTAATGGTGCTAAAATATACTTATAATTACCAAGTTCTTGCTGATTTAGTTGTTGTACTGAGAGTTGGTTTTCTATTAAAGTTGTTGCTCATATGTGCTTTGCTTAATTTTGAGATGGAATTAATGGAAGTGTGAAGAGCTAGATATCCATGTGAGTTGTGAGACTAGTGGGGGATATTTTGTTGTTGTCTTTCTCTATGTATTTGGATGTGGCCACTAAACCCATTGTACCTACTTTTTTGGGTTATCAACATTCTAAGTTAGTATTTAGCTTAGACAAGTTATATAAGGTTGATAAATTGTAAATTACGAAATATGCTAGGGCAGAAAATTTCTAAGAGGAATTTGCCTATTGCTTTGAAATCTTTTATGGTGTTGGATTCTTTATATGGAGTGTTTGATGCTATTGATGAGTTATATTTTAGATTTATTCGACCATTTACGGCCACTGTGGTGTGATTTGGTATGAGGACCAATGGAGAAAATGATTTACGAGATGTAATTTATTTTCTTGGCTATGCTTATGATTGATTGGGGCTGAGGACACCAATATTGTGCATCCTAAAGGTCAAGTTTGATGAACCATTTTGGATATTCAGTGAGTACATCATTCTACTGTGAAATGATATATATATGTTATATGAATACAAAATTATACGGAGTATTATTAAAAGAAATATTGTGATAATTTTGGGAATAAGAATTTGGTATGGATATATGAGGTGAAACGACATGGTTGCAATTGATTATGCTTGTGTTATTGTTTGACTATAGCCATGAGACCGTTGGATCCGGCGGATTACAAAATGGGTCTGATTGGCTGCTGGATCCAGCGGAATACAAATAGGGCCTGATCGTCCACTATCTCAGTGGAATACAAATAGGGTTTTGATTGGCCGCGTGACCCAGCGAAATATAAATAGAGGCCAGATTGGCCGCTTGACCCTGCAGAATAGAAATAGGGGTTTGATCGGCCGCTAGACCCGATGGAATATAAACGGTAGTCAACTCTTACTGCCATAGGTTAGTAGGCGGCCCCCCCTTATGAGATAAGGGTATTGGGAGTTGAAGATGATATGAGTGAGAAGTGCAGGGTTATGTTGTTGTTTAACTTATCACAAGGAAATGCGAGCCTGTTGTAAGATTCAGAATTTTTCAGATATGCATACTTATACATATACTTACATATGCTTATATATATAATTATATACTTTTATGTACTGGAGCTTAAATTGAAAAAAATAAATTGAAAGGGGAGCATGGGCTCCATGTGGCCCCACACTTTTCCCTTAAGCTTCCACCATTTTCTTATCCTTTTGCTTATCTTTTTCTTCTTTTTCTTTCTTTCTCTATTCATGGGGGGCTGGGGAAGACAAATGAAGGAGAGAGAGAGAGAGAGAGAGAGGGTGTAGAGCTTGAGCGTGAGTTTGAGCTCGATGAAGAGGAAGAGGAATGTCAGAGCAGCGAATGGGAAAGGAGCAGGTCAAGGACAATCCAAACAGTGAGATGAACGAGACAAAGAATGAGATAGAGAGCTGGAACGGCAATTGAAGGTAAGAATTACATCCTGTTCATTGCTAAATTCACGGTTTCTAGAGTCTAGAGGAAGAAAGTTAGGTTGAAACTTATTAATGGCAACTTGATGTGTAGATGTTATTAGTTCGAAAATTTCATATGGTTAGGCTCCTCTAATCATTCTAAGGGTGTGGCTTTTTAGGGAATTGGATTTCGTTATACGGTTGAAAAGTAATCACGATTTTAATGGTGCGTTTGGATTCAAAGTTAAAATAACTTTGATTTTGATTTTGATTTTGATTGTGGAAAAGGACAAATGAGATGTGATTATAAATTTGACTTGAGAAACATGTGTTTTTTTTTTGTGCAGTATGTTTAGTTAATGTTAAAGTTAAAATTTTTGAATTTGAAAATGTGTGTTTTTTTTATATAGTGTGTTGAGTTAAAGTTAAAATCAATTGTTTGAGAATCCAAACAATGCATAAATTTTTGAAAATCATAACGAAATGTTAACTTTGACATGCATTTTTGAGTCGATTTCTTCAGGTTTTGACACTCCGTTTGTTTCCAAAACATAGCCCACACTATAAACTTTCTAGAGACTCTAAGCTGTGGTTTTCGGAGTTTTATAGAGAGAAAGCCGAGCTTCCGAAGTTGGGTTATTGCACAGTCCAGGTCTGTTCTGCAACAATCCGCACCTGCAATTTCGGGAGGCTCGTCAGGCTTGCTCAAACATCGGATTGCAGTGATTTCTATTTGTACAGATTCGTCTCTGAATTTGCTATTTTAGGTAATTTTTCAGGATTTTTCTGAAATAGCAATATTAATTATCATATTTTCCGTAATGTGTGGATTTATCAAATTTTCTTTCCTCAAGTCCAAAATTGGCCTCTTTCATGTTCTTTAAACTCGATCTTCGATGCTGGTCATATCTAATTTTAGTGTTTGTTAAGTTGATTTCTATCTTCTCAAGTTAGAGATGTTATTTTACGAACGTTTGGACTTTTGACCGACAAATTCGTTTTAAAGGTACTAAGTTTTTGTTAAATGATCAGAGGAAGGTCTAGGGCGACTTAACGGTAAGGGGTAGAGAATGAGAGAAGAGAGTCCATGCGCATAGGTATGTGGATGGTTCTATTTTCACGAGTATCTTTTGTTTGATTATGTATTTTTTGTGGATTTAGTAACTTGAATTTTCTAAATTTGGACTTGGAAATTGGGGGAGATTCTTGAAAAGGTGATGTAGTGAATATGGGAAATTGATTTGACGTGCGAAATTTAGTCATAAAGTGCTTCTGAGCTTTTTCTTTGTTTGGTCATATCTTTCTCATGAATTGGATAAGAGAGGGTACTGTAAAGAAGTTGGTAGGCGGTAAAATGAAAGTTTCTTTTGTTGTTGCCTTGTTAGATGATTCGAAGGAACAGGGGTGGACTTAAATTACGTAATTTCAAAAGTATAATTTTTGGTCCTTGCTCCAAATGAAAAGAAGTTGTCTTTAATAGAATTTTTCTGATGAATTTAGTCATTTATTGATTAAACTATCCTATTAACGATCAATGTGAAATCCTCTTTTTATTTACTTAAACTGTCAACACCCCATTTTGGCTCACCAATTCAAACAATGTCCATCAACAGCGATTCAGGCCATGACTTGAGCATCGATACAGAAGAATGCTTAATAGAGTTGCAAATTGCTATTCATTCTCAAGTTGACAAAGACAGGTAGATGATTCAAGCACTGACAGAAGAACTTGCAGAATCATCCAGTGACATACAAAGCAAATAGAGAGCCCTAACAACTTCCAAACCGGCATTTTCAGAATATAGTGCCGACAGTGCTATTTTCTAATGGTTCACTCGACCATTAGAAGATAGTCAATATTAGGCTTCAAAAATTCATTGCGAGGCCAAACAGATAAAAAGTGTCTTCTAACACATTTCGCAGATCATCTGCTTTATACAGAGCAATTTTCTGAATACAAACAACTTTTCAAGGGGAGTCCAAAAACCTTGGTTAACCAAAGAAAAGTTAATGCCCGATATCAAATACAGTCATATCTTGTAATTCTACAGAGTATGAGCATTGCTTCAGATTGCCTCTCAGAAGTTATACATACTTCTCTAATGACTCCCAAGTGACAGAAGAAGCATACCTTTCAACGGAAATGCATAACCGGAGACTAGTTTGACGAAATATCGGCAAACGAAGTTAGCCATGCATTGCCCTGAAAACTATAGCGAACAGACGTAATTGGGCAAATCAGACTGTAGAATCCCTTTCAATTTCTCGAATGACCTCCGAAGAGCAAAAAATACCGTTTTCAACGGAAATTCATAATCGGAGGTCCTTTTGGCAGAAACTTGACGTCAGATGATTAGCCAACATAGTTTTACTCACCCCAAGGCTCGGTGTAAATCCTCAGACGAAATTGCACAATCCATCTAGGCCTCCAAAACAGTGTGTCTATGGTCTCAGATGCAATTATTCAATCCTTCGAGGTATGTTCTCAATGAACAGAGATCGTAGCGATCTCAGGATCACCCAAGCAACTCAGAAAGCATTCTGAGAAATCCAATTGCGGACTCCTAAGACGTCTCCGGCTCGACATTTGCAATACCGGCTTATTGGTCAATTATTCATTTTGATTGAAAATGCATGTCAAAACGACCAACGCGGAACGCAAACACGAGATACGCTCTCAGAAACGGCTAACTTTGCTCTAATCGCTTGAAACAGGCAAAACCAGCTTCCGAGCCCCAAAACTACACGAGCATTTCTCATGCAAAATGAGCAATCTTAGGCACATCAGGATCGTTTCCTCACGCACATTGTCGATACGTCGTTCTTTCAGATCACGAAACGCGAACAAGTGACCGATCGACACCCGAGCTTTCTTGACTCACCTCCAACCCAAGTGGGACTCACAGCATCTTCTTCCCTTGCTCCATGAAAAAGCTAGCCGAAATTTGCAACTTGCCTCCCCATGGAAGAAAATATCTTAAGTCTTCCATTCAAACACTCTTCCATCAACATCCATGCATTAATTCATTCCTATCTTCATTCAATCAAAATCCCATGCTAATTACCCTATCCTTCCTCTAAGCAAACTGAATTTCATTAATCCAAGCCCTAATTGCACTTTGCTTCACTAATCTTGTCATTAAGCATGGATATATATAGCATAAAGCATCTTCAAGCTTCCACACACACACTTGCATTCTTCCTTGCATTTTCTATTCAAGAAAAAAACTCTCAAAACCCCTTAGCTTCAGCAAAATTCGCAGCAGCCATAGCAGCCCAGCAATAGCCACATCACAAAGCCGTTTTCGCCGAGAAAACGCCGTTTTTCCGGCAACCGCCCATCCAACTTAACCAAGCTTCAATCAAACTTCATACCCCACATGTATTCGACCTCTCGAGTCCATTTCCGGGGTTGGTTTCAGCATTTGAATCCTCCAGCCCTCCGTTCCAGGCCTGACCAGAATCGGGTCAAAATTGCCATTTCCCAGTTTCCGGCAACCGCCTTTCCAACTTAATTTGGAACTCAACCAAACTTCATACCCCACCTGTTTTCGACCCCCTGAATCCATTTTTGAAGTTAGTTTGGTCGTTTGAGGCCTGCATCCCATCGAACCAAAGCTGACCAGAACAGGGCAGTTTTGCCTTCTCGGGTTCAACCGGCTTGTCTTGGTTGTTCCTGACCTTGAGGGCCATTTCGAGCCACCACAACCACTGAGCCACCTCTACCCATGTCTTAGGAGGTCCCAGGGTTCGTGAGCCACCGTGCACAACCGTCCAATCCGTGCCAAGAAGTCGATTTATCCCGACTGTCCACTCGGGTCAAGCTTTCTAGACTGTCTTCACTTCTTCTTGTAGATCGGGTCGACCCGAGGCTTTTCTTGCCAAACAACCGCCACAGCCACCTCCAGGGGCCTCTTAGGAGTCGGGAGCCACAAACCTTGTAGCAAAATACCATCGGGAGCCTCCGAGAGAACCGTTTCTTCCCAGACTTCCCAGTCCGGTCTGCCTTTTTTTTGGACAGTCTTCATTTTCCTTGTAAATCGGGTCGACCCGAGGATCTTTTCTCCAAACAACCTCCACAGCCACCTCTGAGGGTCTCTTAGGAGTCGGGAGCCACCGACCTTGCAGCAAAATACCATCGGGAGCCTCCGGGAGAGCCATTTCTTTCCGGACTGCTCAATCGGGTCAGTTCTGCCCAGTCGATTTTGTTGTCTGCTAACTAATCCGGCTTTGCTCTTGATTTCCAGAAAATCTATGCGTACTCTCCTCCCGAAACCACCGCAGGGACGTCAAGCATCATCTTGGCTATTCGGAACATCCGAGCACTCTCCGCGCAGTCACCCGATCGTCACTGCGAGTGCGCCTGCTCATCATCATGCGCCCCGACATCTCCCCGCGTGCATGCATGCACGCATACGCTCGGCACGTCCGTTGACGCCACTCGCGCCTGCCTGCGCTCATCCGTGCGCCCGAGCCTCCTTCCGCGCTTGTGCACGCCCATGCACGCCTAGCCGCGTGCCTCTCCTTGCCCGAACGTACACCCATTGCACCCAAACACCCTTCCAAGCGTTCAACCGAGTCACCCGACTCTCGAACACTTTCCCGACTCTTTCCATGTATCCCGAGACTAGGTATAACATTCTCGACTTAGAGGAGTTAGGGTTTTTTACTTTTGTTTCATGTTTATAGAGTTATGAGGTGTATTAAGCATGTATCATGTGCAAGACTTAATTTTTATACATTTTTATGTTATATTATGCATAATTATCATCACATAACATGCAAGAATGTCGGGAAACGTTTGGATCGATGCTCGGAAGACCATCCCGACCCGAAACAAGCAAACTAGCTCTCGGGTTTGCCTCAAAAGAAGGTGGCCGAGGCTTAGCTTGCTTCCTTCGGGTTAAGAAAGGCCTTCTTGGTTCGATCCAAGTTTGATTCCTGAGTTTCCTTGTGTTTTCCTATGTGCATGAAGTCGGTATTGTTTTATCGATTCCTTAAATAATATGTTTGTACATGTTTGCATGTTTGAATGTGTCATTTAAATCATGGCAATACCGACTTTCGTTTTATCGTGTTATTTATCATGTTTGTTGCTTGAGCATGCGAGAAATGATTTGAAACAGGACATGGAAACTCTTCGTGACCCGATTTGGGTCATGGTGCCTCTCGGCCACCCTTTTTTGGAAGAGGCCGAGAGCTCCTTGAATCGTTTCGGGACGAAGGAAGCTTCCTTCTCCCGTTTTAAGTTCGTTCTCGGATTTCGTGTAATTTACAATTTCCTTTATGTCGCAAACTGCGTATAAGAATGTCTTTTAAAATAACAAGCATGGATTCGGGTATCGATAACTAATTCAAGTCCATTCAGTTATGAGGATAGTCTCGGTCATTGGACCAAATTATCCTCGATCCTTATGGAACCGTCTTGGTCACCGAATCACGAATCGTTTTTCATAATTAATGCATTTGGCAATAACCTTAAGCATTAATTTCACGAACGGGTTAATCGGGACGTTCACACGGTTAATTCATTCGACTTTAAATAACTTTGCACGAATTGGACATTAATCTGTAACTCGCGTCGACGAATTACAAAACGATGTTAATTCCCTTTTCAAAATACGCATACTTCAAACCCGAGACATGCAATACGAAGTAACATGGACATCTAGGAGAAACTTGTGTGTTTTAACTTGAGTTTCACCTAACTTTAGGTAATTCAGGTCAGAATACAGAAATTCTTTTTAGACTACTTCCGGATAGATTGACCAAATCTTTGGCTTTTACGTGGTTCTCGCATAATCCTAAAAGATCCAAGGAATTGGTCAACACCGGTTACAAGCCGAGGTGGCCCGTATTGCATTGTTTCTTTTTTCTAAAAACAAACTTTCAAGTCAAGGGCAAGAACATTATTTTGTGATTTAGCGACATCCTATGGTTAGTTTGACAGAAACACGATGGTATCAGAATAGGAATGAGCTACCTGTTCAGGCGTAGGTTCATCTACATAGCCCTTCTTATTCTCACTGATGAGTTTTTGTCATCCTAGCATAGTTTATGGTGTTAGTTGGGTATTTTGTATCAAAATACAATTACTTAGCTAATTGTTTCACTCGACCTAACCAAATGTTAGAAAATGATTAGATGGAACTCTAGGTTCCAAATCTAGAGTCAAAATATAAGTTTGGATGAATTCAGTGTAACTTCAGTGTCACAACACCGAATCACTGTAAAAGCAATCCACAAACACAAAACTTGACTACGGACACCCGATATGTCAGGTTCTCAAACCAAAGCCGAATACTAAAACATTGGCACGTGCTTGTTTGTCTAGGGTAGGATTTGCATGCCAAAATATCCCGGATTAACAACTTGTTAAAACACGTACACTTGACAATAATAAACACTTTGTCTGTTATTAACATGTTGCGTGTTATCTTTCTGCACTTGTTTGTCATGCGGCTCGAGCCTGATTCCTAAGACGAATATCATAGGGTTCAACGCCCTATTTATCGATCACAAGGTCCAACCTTAATCATCACTCACAGGGTCCAACGCCCTATTCAGTGAGAGCACATATTAAATTTCAGTTATTCAGCTTTTCCTTAAACTCACGGTGAGTTAAGCGGAATAATAACCGAAAGTGAATCGACTGAAATTCAGCCATTTATAATTTGTATTTATTATTTTCAAGAGCATTGTAAGGATTTTATTTTGTACATTTATTCTGTAAGAATTCCAGTAGGTGAGCGAACGGTCCGAGAGTCGAATTAATCGAATTGATCTAATGCTTGCCCAGACATGAGTAAATCCAAGATCTCCTGGTTATGGTTCACGTAGGGATTCAACCTCCATGGTTTGATGAACTGTAACGCAAGATTGTGAATCAATTCCCCGACAAACGGGTTTACTTCTCTCTCAGCTTCTCGACCGACATCGTTTAATTCATCGAATTTCCGATGTCAAAACGTGTGAGCCGAGCGCAACTTAATTCACGTAGTAAATAATAAAACATGCAAGCCTAGCAAACCAGAGTACCGAAATGGCGTACGGGATATAGGCCCGCACGTAACATGAACCCCCAAACTCAAACTTTCCGGTTCCGCACAGATCAATACCTTAGCAAAACTAAGTGTTCCTTACCCCTAGACCTGGGTAACTTATCCGCCCTTGACTTTCGGGTCGTAAAATGATAAGTGGCAACTCCTTCTTACCCGTGTCCGTCACGCATCCCCGGGAAGGTGGACACTCCCAAGCCGCGCGATCCAAAAGTGGGCATGCGAGTCCCGACGAGAGTCCACATTCGGGTCCGTACAATCTGTCGAGTGATTGTATAATGATTTGATATGGAACACTAAATGAATGGATATTTGATGTTTATGCAATATTGGATATAATTATTATTATAGTTTGTATATATTACCGTATATGTGTGCGAGTGAGTGAGCTAATAGTTGGATTGGATGTGATTATATTATTTATTTGAATAATTGGTTGTTTGCAATTGAATATTTATTTAATAATAATTCATTTTTTTTTGAAATATAACACTCACTGAGATGCAGCTCACGCCCTGCATATATTTTTCCAGATAAGCTTTTAGCTGTGCGAGAGAATCATTGTTGATATCGGGGATTAGCTTGAAGAACTAAGTAGGGACCTTAGTTATTTGATAGGTATTATTTTTGTATATAATGTATTTGAAAATGTTACGATCTGAAACTTTTGTTTAGTTGGATTACTGATGTGGGTGAGAAAAAGTAATCTCCTAGAAGTATATATACATATTAGAGTTTGCTGGATTGATTATATATATTTTGGGAGTTTATGGAAAGTAAGTTTTATGTTAATAGTTATATGATAATGCATATAAAAAAAATTAGGAGAAACTCTACTGAAATTTCAGTTCGTGATACCTGTGGCTTTATTGGTTGAGCGGTGTTATACATTGTGAGTTAGGATTGATTGAGATTGGATATGATGATGTTTGATCTTGTCTGAATCTGTTCGAAATATACTTAATTGCATGTGGGATGTTCGAGCCTGAAATGTTAAATGCTTGGATAGTGATTTGCTATGAAATGCTGACTTAATGGGTATTTGCTAATTATGCGATATTGAGTTGCATGCCGTGTATGTGATTGCTAGATCTTGGATATTGTGAAGTATTTGTATATATTGTACATATTGTATGAAATTATTACGCGATAGTGAATAAAAGGCATGTTCTAATATTATGGTGGAATTTTATGGATACTTGACTTATATAAAATGTTGAGATTTGTAAATGTTCGTTTCTGAGGTATAAAATATATAATGGACGGATATTGTTTATCGGAAGGTATTAGTTGATGGATCTAGATGTGGTGATCTATATATATATATAGTTAAGGATTAAAATTCATTTAATAGTTCTTTTTACTTTGAAATATAGTACTCACTGAGATGCAGTTTACAGCCCCCTGCATATAATTTTTTCAGATGAGTTAGGAGATAGACTAGCAGCACAGGAGAACTTTTTGGACATCGGGATCAGTGTGAAGGATTTTTGTAGTTAGACCCACTCATAGTATAAGTAGTAAATTCATGTAGAATGCTATAAATATATTACGATCTGAAACTTTTATTTAGTTCGTTTACTGATGTGGGTGAGAAAAAATATTCTCTTAAGATGTATATACATATTAGAGCTTGCCGAATTGGATGTATATATTTGGAAGTTTATGGACAGCAGGTTTTTATATGAATAGTTTATTTGATAATGGCTATTGAAGAAATTTTAGGGGAAACTCTGCGGAAATTTCAGGTGGTAACATGAGTAATTTTAGAAACGCTCCGCTACAAAGGGGACAATATGCAAAGGCCCCCCAATGTGTTGGGGTCTTCATCATTGATGCTACCATCTGAAATGCTATCATTGGTATTGGGATCAATCAATACAACATTTAGCACTCGCTTCAGTCACATTCCATGCCTCGACTCTGACTGCGAGGCGAATTGAGCGAAAGCGACTAGCTTCACCCATCCTAGTCAAACTAAATAATTCAGTCTCGTCCAAGCAATTGACAGGGTAATAGCGACGAGCATCGCTTGCTTCAAATCAAAAATAAAGAACTTGGCCTCATCCAAGCAGCTGGTTGAGGAGATAATCCTCGCGTGAGTATCATTTCAAACTTAAAACTTGATTCAAGTACTTGTAAATAAAGCGAGATACATGGGAAAGAGCTCGCAACAAAAGCAGTAGTTGAGCAAAAGTATATAGGATACTCGCTCGAAAAGTAGACGTGTGTCACTTGAGAGTTCAATAAGGAAATGCGAAAGTCATATTATCCTTGACTAACTCTTACAAGTGATTACCGAAATATAGGAAAATACATCACATTAAAGCATCAGCATGAGGCTTGTTGGCAACTTCAGTTGATTCACAGGTAGAGATCCCTCCACCTTAGCACCTTGGCACCCTGGAGGTGAAGCTCCCTCCCGTGCTCGTGCTTCAATGCCTCGATCTCCTCCAGAGGCTCATCCCTCGACTTTTTTTTTCCTTTTTCTGTTTGTTGGTCAAAGCTTTCCCTAGTTGAGCAACTTCCTTCTAAAGGGTATCGCGTTTGACCTCAGTTACACCAAGGTCCTGGCGGACTATTCGATGCTTGTGTGACTACGATTTGGAGCCAGTTAAGCAATAGCAGACTGATCGAGTGAAGTGATTCTAGTTTACTTCGTGTCTAAATTACCTCGATTGGTGAGTGGAGTAATCTTTGCTCGATAATGGGCGGGTCCTCAAGGCAATTCTTGCAGACACTCCCTCACAGTAGGGGCAATATTTGAAGCCTACTATATTTATTATTACATGCTTCAGTAACACTAGACACTAAAGTAGCTTCTACACTTGACAGCATGATCCTCGCTAGCATGATCAATTGGTATTTCATCTAGCAATCGCCCATGCACTCATCAGTAGAGGCATAAACATTTCACACCAATCTCCTTGTTCTCATCTTCAGCAGCCAGTGCCAAGCGAGTCTAAAGCAACCTCTTCATCTTCATCTTCATTTTCATCCTCGCTCTCTATGGAGACATCCAACAGAGAGTTTACTCCAGAAGCATCAGAGATACTGGGAGCATAATGATGACCTATTCCTGGAAATGGCTACACCATAATACACATTATCGGAGAGGAAAAACAACAGCTTTGTCCGGTGGAGCGATTGACTGTAGTTCACGCCTCAGGGTCCAAGTGACTTGCGTAATGGCTCCTGATACATGATTTCTTCTATTCACCTCCAAGTAAACTTGGAGCTAAGTAAGGGGCAAATGATGGACTTCGCCCTAGAGGCCCACTAAGCAGCCCAACAAAGCAATGATACACTCTAAATTCCAAGCAATATTATACAATCTCAAATAGAGATCTTACTTAAGAATTGAAGGGGGAAAACCCTCAATCTCCTCGTTTGCAGATTCGGAGCGGAATTGATTGAAGACTCGGGAACGCGAAGACAAACTAGGGTTCGGGGTAAGAATCTGGATTCCATCAATTAACATACTTTATTATGCAAGGAAACGGGCAGTATATCATGAGCTGTAGTAGTACACAGTCGAATAGGAATAAGCATACCTATGTAAATAGGAGAGTATGCACCAAGAGTTGCTCTACTGAGCAGAACCCTTTGCATAACCTGGATTTTTATTCAGACACATAGAAAGGACTTCACAGAGGAAGCCAGACGATAATAGATCCGTTGCATAATGGCTCAGAAAAGTAATGGATTTCATACCTTATTCTGCAGTCTACAAGCT
The DNA here is from genome assembly GCF_007655135.1 of Punica granatum. Classification (NCBI taxonomy): domain Eukaryota; kingdom Viridiplantae; phylum Streptophyta; class Magnoliopsida; order Myrtales; family Lythraceae; genus Punica; species Punica granatum. The sequence continues at coordinate 29,354,084 of NC_045130.1, read as the reverse complement.
GAAGTTGAAGTCCTATAGGATCAGGGGGACAGTCTTCTCCAATGTATATATTATGTAAAGCCATTTGTAAGCAGTAATGACAATCGCTGTGTGAAAGTCGTCCGTGGCATGCAGCGTGCCCACAGATGGTCTGCTCAAACCCAAGAGAACAATAAAAGTAGTTGTAACCATGATATGTGTCTCTTGCTGTAATTGCAAGAGCACGCTGTAGCGATTCGCACTGAACCGACTATTCGGATCCAAAGTGTTGCTATTACAAATTTTATGTACTGTTTCTACAATTGGGTCGGCGTAACATTTGACCCAAACATAAAAAAGATAAAAACAACACCATTGCAAAGGGCGCAACTTTCATGGAAGTAGCCGTGTCAGGTTCGATTTGCTGGGCACCTTTGATTTGTTGACACCACAGGTTTGAATATATATACAAAGGCGACAGTGATGTCCCATAGGTTTCATCATACTTTACTGATATATATTATGTTTCCTTATTTGATTTATGCTGTTGGAATTGTATGCTAAGCATTTATTTGAAGAATTCTGCATACAAATAAGATTATGAAAGAGTCGTCTAATCGCTTATAGTAAGGGTGCAAGAGCAAAGGCGTTAATGCTGTGGACATCTTTGCTCTTTCGTTGTAATTATCGATTTGGTTATCAATGTTCCAGCTTCAACTATATGTGTTGGGCTTTGATCGGTCAATCAACAATGAGAGCTTTGTTGTCGAGCTGGTTCGAATTCTCTTTTTGCAATTGAATCGAGGATAGTCGAGCAATTATGTAAGCCTTGTTCCTTTTAGGACGAAGGCATCCGTCTAGAAGCTAATAAATGAATTATTTTAATGAAAAAGTACAAAAACCCCATTGTAACTTGAGCTTAGGACCAATTGGATCATGTAATTTTTCTAGGGACAAATAACACCATGCGGTTCATTTCGTGAGACATAATGGACCTTATCGTTAATTTTTTCTTCACTTTTGATCCTCAAACTTTTTTTTTGTCATTATTACCCTCAAACTTTCTACTTTTTCAATTTGTTTCTAAAATTCAGGAAGAAAAGGGGAAAGGGGCCAGGGCTGTTGGTCGGTGACCCCGACTCCATTACTGAGGTCTCATGGACCCACAAAGGATGCCGGCAACCATGAAGGTCGGGACGAGGCCGCAGATTGGCGGCCCCCGCCCTTGAATGGACCCAGGATCTAGAAGTCGAGATCCTGGTCGATTCAGGGGCTAGGCCACTAATCAGCGACTCCGACCCCAACCTCGAGGTTGTCAACGTCTTCTATGGTTGTCGGCAACCTCGGTGGTAGGGTCGGGGTCGCTGACTAGCGACCCAAGCCCCTTCCCCCTTTTCATTTTTTTTTTCAAATTTTAGGAACAAATTGCAAAAAAATTGAAAGGTTGAGGCTAATAATAACAAAAAGAAGACCAAAAGTTATGAAAAATTAACGGTGATGTCCATTATGTCTCACGAAGTGAACCGCAGAGTGTTATTTCTCTATAAAAAAATCACAGGGTCCAATTTGTATCATGCTCAAATTACAAGGGAGTTTTTGTACTTTTTCCTTATTTTAATTTATAGATTACTGTTTTGCAAGACAACTTAAAAAAAAAAAAAGATAATTATGGAATAACATTTATTTGTTCTATTCCCACTAATGTCTCTCGCAACATCTATTACGATTCTCTAGAATATTCTGAGCATCTTGTGTCATTATGTACATATTAGTATTTTAGGCTAGTTACTTATATTTCCTCTGTTACTTATAGTTTCCTATTTCTCCTTATACTTGGTCTTATATGTACACGTTCTCATTAGTAATAAAGATCGACAGACAATTGTCCAAAAAAATATATAAAAAGTAAAGGGCTTCTCTATCTACTTCGTGACTCTTGCTTGGGGTTCATCCACCAAGATTTGAAGGCCAGCAAGATTTTGTTAGATGAGAAGATGAATCCTAAAATATCGGACTTTGGTCTAGCACGGACGTTTCAGGCCACTCAGGATTTCTTGAATACCAAGGAGGTCGTAGGGACATTGTAAGGATCTAGATTTCCTTCAACAAAGATATTGCGTATTTTTTCGAATAACAAATCAAATTCTCCCAGGTGCATGACAATGGCCTGTATATTAGGGGGTACATGCCTCCAGAGTATGCCGCGGGAGGTACATTTTCAAAGAAATCTCAGGTGTATAGTTTCCAGTGTTGCCAGTAGATCTTGTCAGCAGCTTGAAGAACACTGCCTTCTTAAACTATAATGGAAAATGTTAAATGCTGATTGTGTAAATATAGGCATGGGAATTATGGAGATTCGGTCGTAGAAAAAAAAGTATGAGGTCAATGTCTGTGATAACTGATTCTGCAATCAAAGGAAGATGATTGAAAGCTTGATTCATTCAACAGCGTTGTATCATACATTCAGAAAATAAGTAAGAATGTTGTACTTATGTTTTGCGTACCGTTGTGCCTTCTCAAATGACCATTAAGAATTTTATTTTTGACTGAACTTGTTGTAAATTCTTTGAAGGATAAGACAGGAAATCATTTGATTTTTACCCATGCATCCAATATGTTAGCAATGGATTGAACCATATTGAGAGTGAGTATCTCAAATAATCTTACAAATCATTTCCATTGCGTATTGCTGGCCTAGCAGCAAGAAGTTATTAAGTTGTGTCCATCAAATTCGAGTTGATATTTATGTCAAACTGAACCAGTACCTTGGGTCGATCAAAACAATATCTGGATTGATCAATATTCTGTGTGTTTCCAAAATCAAGATCAGAAATTCTTACCTGTATTTATTGTTCTAAGTCATCACAATTTCTTAGCAGCCTATTTCATCAACTTGGAGGGCTTGTTGAATTTTCCATTGGAAGGCCATAAACTCTGTCTTTGGCACTCATCGTCCTGTCTCGACCAAACAAAGGGGCAGTTTCATTTTCCTTTCCTGCAGATAGACGACATACTGAGAAAATGAAAGAAGAACATCAGTTCAGGCAATCAGAAATTTGATTCAAACAAGGTTGACCTCCGAGAGTCGTGAATAATAAGTTCAACACCTGTCTAAAAGCTAATCTGACTGTTTGTATTGGTAGAATGGTCCGTCCGCGGAAATCTCGCATAATAGCATCTTCTCTATTGACCATTAAGCATCTGTGGTCCCTATCCTAGGTGCTGTTTAACTTAGCGCAGCAGAATTCACCTTCGATGAAGTTTTTCTTTTTTTTTTTTTCTCATTCCTTTCAGTAATTTCTGGCTTCATTATCTGCTGAAGTAACCAATTTGTACTGATTTAACTTAGATAGCGTCTTCCTTATCTGTAGATTCACCAAACCGATATGCACTGCTTCTCCCTATAGGTAATATGATGCAAAGCAGAACTAGTCATAATATATTTCCTGTGTCGACGATTGTTGTTGGAATGACAGTGTGCAGGGGAAAATGCAGATCAGGGTTGAAATCTCTATTATTAGGATTGAATTTGTAAAATTTTAGGAGGGATATGTATTGGAAGATTGTAATACTATTGGATGTTGTAAACTTTTATAGAATTTGGTTTATTGGTTTATTTCGATAATCCTTTGCCCAGCCAAAGCTGTCATCCCAAATAACATATATCGGTCGTGTCTGATGAGATCTTATTTTATTGTTTATTTTATTCTTTATTACTAGTAAACTACTCCAATGTGTTCATATTAAGTATATCCCCAAACCAATCAGAGCGTCTTGCATACGGTCCTATACGTGGTTGGTTTATCAAGCAATGTATTTGTCTGTAGGAGTGAAGGACGATGTCCCTCTCATTGTGTGGGGCATTGAGAATGGTACAACCAGAGACCTCCTAAGCATTGTTATAAGAACCGGACCGGACCAGCCTGCTTTGACCGGCAGACCGGAACCAGCACCATGACCGGTGCGATTCCATCTTCAGATCGAAAATGCACATTTGAACCGTTAAACCCACAGAACCGACCGATTTGAATTAAAACTCCACTAAACAGGCCAATTTATGAGTCCAACGATTTATTATATTTAAATTAAAATAAATACTAATATGATGGCCCAATGACCACCTCACTAATCAACTAAGCCACAAGTACTTTTTAGCATAACTATACAAATATTATGTATTTATTATCAAACTTATTTTATCTATAGTAATAATATAAACATTTATTATATAATTAATTAAACATACAATCCTAGCCATTGAACCCCTGGTTGAAACCGTGAACTCATGAATCCATGCCCAATCCGGTTCGCCATGCGGTCCGATTTTCATAACACTGCTCCTAGGTCAATCTATCTATATATTAAATATTTAAAAAAATTAAAAATAAATAGAAAACAAAAAGACGCCCTAGTTTAAGAGTTCATTTAATATCTTCTAAAAAAATTTCCAAGAATTACAAGTCTTTTGTTTTTCTATTTTTTTGTTTGGTTGAGATGGGGGGCAGCTCGACTGTGAGAGCTCCCCGCCGACGGCCTTACTTGGAGTGAGGTCCTCGACCGAGGAGCCTTCACTTGAGCTGCCCCCTCTGTCTGTCTCTCTCTATTTAGGCAAGGCTACTGGAGGCCCTTGATGCCTCCGATGACCTCACTTGTGGAGGAGTTCACTAGGGTTGACAATTCGTGTCGTGTCTAAACGGACGCGTGTCATCGAAGTCATAACTCGTACACAACATAATTATTAAACGGTTTAGCTTTTGAAAACATGAACAAGGCCTATTTATATATGTGTTAACCCGAACACAAAATGTTTAAACCTATTTATCGAAACGTGTTATAATAGGTACACGTATTCATACACGACACGATTATTACAAGAGTTAGATTTAGAACATGACATGTTTATCCATGTCAACCTGATTACCCAGACACGACATGAACCTGCCTAATCATACCTAGATAAGTTCCCATCTCCATTATAGAACCCATCTCCCCATTGGAGAACCCTTTGTGAATAAAGTACAAGAAAGAGGTCATTTATGGAAGAAACTAAACTCGTGGTGGAAGTATATCCGAAGACGGAAAAGAAATACTGATCGGAACTGTTGCCAGTATCTCCAACTACTGTAGAAACCTTAGACAAGGAAAGAGCTAGGAAATTTCATCAAGTGGGGGATCATAAATCTTGTTTGCTTCACAGATGGTCTTGTTCTTGAGAAGACAAATGCGAATGGTCTCCGTTGATCTCTTCCAGAAACAGCTCCAAACAATATTAAAGTGGAGAGGAAATGAAATAAAGAAGCTGCACGCACCCAAAACACTGCAAAGCCAGACGATATCTTGAGCGGCAATTGGAAGGAAAACACACCCAGCGAGGAAATAATATGTAGCATAATTTAATATTAAACTGAAGGTCAAGGAGTATTGCCACTGTAGGCCAAGTATCGATGACACAGGCTTCGATGGCGTTGAGCAAGCACTCCGACGGGCCATGCTGCAAACCAAGGTCAAACTTTATAAGCTTACAAAACAGAAACTCAAGCAAGAGGTGAAGAAGATCTTTGAATGATTGATTCCTTAAGTGTTGAAGAAGATCATTTAAATCCTAGAATATCTTTGGGTTAGCAAGTCTATATCCGAAGATTAATCTAACTGCATTCTTCTCAACTATGGCCACCAACAACACATCGAGTGAATGAACCCAACCCAAGTTAATTGCATTGACCAAGAAAAGCAGAGAACTTATTTTTGAGCATTATCTTTAAGATTATACAAATGCAAGGCCTCAATTAGTAATCTAATAACATATCATATTCAACAGTAATCTAATTACTAATCTAAAGCCCACGGCCTTTCCCCCTCGCATCTCATAACCAAGCAAGAAAAATTACGAGGGAAACTACGTTGAGGGAGAGAGCTGAACCGGATCGAAGTGGATCTAATTTGACGTGATATATATGGAGCTTGATTGATGCTTGAAAACCCATTGCATGTTGCAGCTCCTACTGAGTTTGAACATGCGTTGTCCAAAGCTCGATCATGGAGACAAATGGGATAATGTTCTGGGGTTATAGGAATGGTCAAGAGAGGGCAAGGCAGGAGGAGATGACACATTGTTCGGTAGCAGATGGAGGAGGGAGAGAGCTGCGGTGACGGGAGAGGGCAGTGACCGAAGCTTGAGCTGTGATGCAAGCGAAATTAGAAAATTGTAAGTTGAATTTTTACCTCTAGGGGAAGTAACGCCAGCAAGACAACTTCAAGATCGCTGTTTAGCCCTAAAATCGAACCTTCAGAGTAACCTGTGAGATCGACTTGTTATTTTAGATTAAATTAGAATGAATGAGATGACAAGTAAACAAACCTTCAAATCTGTCGAGCTCGATTTGCAATTTAGGTCAGATTAGCGAAGAGGCAATCTGCTGAGCCCCAAAATCGAACCTTCAGATCACTATTCTTGTTTCTCGTGGGAATCGACGAGTCGGGGTGGGATCACCTTCACCGTGGCGCCTGGAGTGGTCGAGGGCTCGAGGTTGTCTCTCCGTCTCGTCTGCTCTGAGTCCGTCAGTCGTCTCTGAGAACAGTTCTCTCCGTCGAGTGTCGAGAAAGAAAGAAAGATGAAACTGAGGCGGCTGCATAAGGAAGGAGAACATATTAGCTATTAGGGTTAGTAAGATCATTTTTGTAATTTTAGTTACAAATGGATTAACGGTTTACACGATTATAACAACACGATTAAACACGTCTAAATAAATAGGTTTAATCGTGTATAATTAGGTTGCATGGCTTCAACCCGATAAGACACGCTTATTAACCGTGTCTAAATGGGTTGGATATGTTTAGACCGAATATAAAAAATACTCAATCCGAACCCGTTTAACTATGTGTCGTAACCATATCGTGTTATCATGTAGTATCAAATATTGCCGATCCTAGTCCACCCAAACCTCGCACTCTCTCAACCCCAAATATATATTTTTAAAATTTTTAGAAGGAGATTAAACAAAAATGCCTAAATCAAGTTTTTTTTCTTTTTTTAAGTTTTTAAATTGTGTATGGATTAAGTAACAATGTTACATGCCAGATCAATATTTCTCCGTAACTGCCATTTGATGAATATTTCCTAAATGTTGTGGTTACAAAAATCTTTTTTCGAGGACAAAAGTGGTGGGTGATAAATTCTTCGAGGATTAAATTGATAATAAGCAAATGAAAAATTGATATCGTTTTGCGTTTTGGTCTAAAAAGTGATTTAGGTGTTTTAATTTAATATCCCTAACAAATTTTTCAAAAAATCCAATTCTTTTTTGTTTTTTTTTGGTGGAGATAGGAGCAACTCGGTTATGAGAACTCTCTGTCGGCAACTTCGCTTGGGAAGGAGGTCCTCGGCCGATGAGCCCCACCTGAGCTGCCCTCCTCTCTTACTATATTTCTCTCTCTCTCTCTCTCTCTCTCTCTCTAGGCAAGGCCGCTGGAGGCCTTCAACACCTTCGGTGACCTCCCTTGCAAGGGATGTCACTGGCCTCCATCCAAGATGGCTCATCTCTCAACCCAAGTTTTTGAAAGAAGGTTAAATAAAAATATGTAAATCAAGTTGATACTAGCTTTTTTTCTTTCCTTTTTCTTTTCTTAATTATGTACGGATTAAGTTAACAGCATTACATACCGCGTCAATGTTTCCATAACTGCTATTTGACGATGAACTATTTTGTCCAATGGAATGAATGTTTAGGAAATGTTGTGGTTGCAAAAATATCTTTCCGAGGACTAAAGTGATGGGTGATAAATTCTTCGAGGACTGAATTGATAATTGACTAATGAGAAAACAATACCGTTTTGCATTTTGGTCTTAAAAAATGGTTTTTTTCTAGTACTCCATGTCAGCTTCCACGTCAAATTTCCATCATGGTGGGGAATAGTGATTGACAGTTGGACCATTCTAGTAGACGAAATAGACATCGAGGGGTAAATTGGTATCAATTTTTATTTAATGACTAAACTGTTGATTGACAAATTTTTTAGGAACCAAAATGATAATTTCTCTTTTTTTTTTATCTATATTACTTCCAGTCAGAAGAATGGTGTAACTTTGTGTTTCCAAAACTGCCCATTAAAAATAAATTAAAAATTTGTGAGCTACTAAAATGTGGATTAAATATCAATTCATATATTTTCTTACTACCAAACCCAGATCTCTCACTTGTTTCCTCTATTTTTCTTCTTCTCGCTTCCTCTCTCCTCCTGCAAGTCTCACGCCACTTAATATTTTTTTTTTTCAATTCTTCACCCTCCTAATCCTTATTAGTTAATAATATTTTAATAATTTTATAAATTCAAAAATGAACATACTCCTATTTTAAAAAATAAATATAAGCAGTATAGGTTATTGAATATCTTTCTTTAATACGCATTTGATTTTACAAATTGAAATTATATATATTCACTTTGCGCGTCTTGTATCTCCAAACGCTCAAACATTTTTGGCCTTTAATTCATGGAGTTTTTACCTAAAATGGTCCATAGTTTACCCATTTTGTCAAATTTATCATATGCTTTTTTTTATCAAAGCTATCCTATGGTTTACTTTTTACATCAAATCTATTCCGGCGTTATCTTTTCCGTCGACATCTAACGGCCGTGCTGATGTGGCACGTGAAAAGATAGTAGGCAACACTTGCCACGTGGACGCCACGCCAGTACGGCCGTTAGATGTCGACAGAAAAAATAATACCGGGATAGATTTGATGCAAAAAGTAAACCATATAATAGATTTGATAAAAAAAAGTATAGAATAGATTTGACAAAACGAGTAAACTATGGACCATTTTAAATAAATTCTCCTTAATTCATTGAATAATGGTAGATGTAGAACCAGGGGACTTAGTTCCCAATAAGTGGTCTCAACAAGGAAACTTGTGGACCACCACAAAGATTGTTAATTGATTCAATTTAAACTAGTTAATATTCACGCTTTGTTGTAATATTTCAACATTTACTACGAATAAATATAAATAAGAAAACTTCTCTGTCGAGTAAATATGTCAATAGAAATAGTGAACGAGATTAAAAAATAGTGAATTATGAAAAAAATAAATACTTACTATAATCTTTTAAAAATATATATTGACAAATTGAAATTCAACTTGTAATATGCGCGGAGAGAAATTGTCTATCACTTAAAGGGGTAAGGAGAAAATGAATAGAAAGATTATATGCATGTGTGTTAGCATTCCATTTTGTTCGTCCGATGCTCGAGAACCGTCAAGAAAGACACGACCACAATTCTCATTTATCGAGGAAGTCGCCTCTGACTATCCCTCGATACATTCACTACTTTTGAACTCGGGCATCTCTTTAATTTAACCTTAATTTTATATTTTTCAGAAAAAATGCTCTACAGGACATTTTCGGGCTTTACGTGCATCAAGTTTGATTTTCAAAATCTGGAATAAAACTCAAGAATGAAAATATTCTTTTGCATAATATTGTTTCTCGAATTTTTCTGAACGCAATGGTTATTTCATATTATTTTTTTATATCCGATTGAAAAGTCGAGAATTTCAGTCCTTACATGCATCAATTTCGATTTTTTTTTCAAAATTCGGCATGATACTCAAGATTAGAAAATATTTTTCTACATAATATTAATCCTCAAATTTTTCTGAACACAATGGTGGTCCCATTTCATTTTTAAGATATCCAATTGAAAAGGTAAGAATTTCAGGCCTCACGCGCATTAATTTCAATCCTCAAAATTTGAGACGATGCTCATGATTGGAAAATATTTTTCTGCATAATGTTGATCTTCGAATTTTTCTGAATACAATGGTGGTCTTAAAATGTTTTTCGGATATCTGATTTTAAAGACTGAATTTTGGAGATAATCGAGCAATTATAAGCGACGCGTGTCTGAGATTCGATGTCGATTTTTATCGAAATTCGATTTTCTTCGATGCAAATTGAAATTTTCATAGAGCCGATTATTTTTTGAATTTCTCAATTTTAAAGCATTCATTCCAAAAATTTCGATGGATTTTGAGAAATTGAATTTTTGCCGCAAGGACGCCGGTATGGAAAAAAAAAATCTCATAGATGGCCGAACCACAAGAATCTGTTGACCAGTTTTCCATTTTTCTTCTTTTTCTTTTTTCTTTCTTTTCTGCTCTCTTCTTCGACTTCTTCCTGCTGCTTCCAGGCAAGTTGGCTGCTTGCTCTGCAGCCTGCCCAAGCCTGCAGCCCATCCTCTGCTGATCAAACTCCTGCACGGCAGCCCTGCCAACTTGATCTTTCTTTCTTTTCTTCCTGACTCCCAGCTTCTTCTGCGGTTTTTGACCCTCACGCAACCATCAACCTCACCTTGTACTTCTTCCCTTTCCTTTTTTTTTTTTTCCCTTCTTCACGGCAGCATGCCTGCAACAAGGACAGCAACCTCCATCTCCCGCATTTTTCTTTCCTCTTCTTCTCCTTCTTCTGTCCTTCCTCGACTGCTGACCAGTGACCCTGACCACATCAGTTCAGATCATTTCCATCTGATCCACACCTCCTCGTTCCTGCTCTGCCGCACAGAGACTCCCCATCATACTCGGCTGCTTCTGCTCCTCTTCATCAGTTTCCTCTTGCTCACGTTTCTGATCAGCGGGGGTCCTGGATCTTCTCCCTGGCTCTCTCTCTCTCTCCCTTCTTCTCGGCCAAGACAGCAACAGCAGGAGGGAGCCATCCACCTCCTCTGCTTCTTCTTCTTCCCACGGATCATCACCATCACTTCGTGAATGTCATCACTGTCACTACCCTCTTCTTCATCCCTTCCCATGACTGAACCTCCTTAGCTCCTCTCTTCTCCCCTGAGCTACTGTAGCGCCCCTGCTGCTCCTCCCCGAGCTGCTACGGTGACCCCTCGAGCTTCCTCTCGAGCTCCCTGAGCAGCCCTCCTCCCCGAGCTGCTATGCTCCTGCTTTCACTGTGAAATTGCTGCTGCTCCCCTTTTCTTCCTTCTTTGCAGATTGTGTTGCTGAGACCCGGTCCTTCCTCGAGCTCCACGAGCTCCTAGCTGAGTTGTAACCCCTGCCCCGACTCCTCCCTGAGCTGTTGCTACTCTCTGGAGTTGCTCTTCAGCTTCCTCGAGTTCTCTTCGAGCTACTACAGCTGCTGCTCAAGCCTACTTCGTGAGCTCGGGTCCGTTGCAGCTGTCATCCCGTTGCTGCCACTGCTCAGGTTTCTCCTAGCATGCTGTACTGTTTTGTAGCCCTTCTCCTTTCTGTCGAGAAGCCCTTGGACAGTTCGTTCCAACCTACATTTGTGGGCAGCTCGAAGCTTCACATAGTTCCTCTTAGCTCGAGAGAGATATGCAACTCGAACTTAGCATCACGTGAAGGGCTCTCCTTTGCGGTTGATTCAATGCTTACGTGAAAGATGGTGATGTGAAATGTGATCTTTAATCAGGATGATACGAACATGAACAATACGAATCGGACATTTAAAAAAAAAAGGGAAAAGGAAAAGCAGGGTGTTGAGATATATTGTCCCACATCGAAAAATTGAGAAAGAAACCACAAGCTTATATGAGGCTTGGGTCCAGTAACCTATTAGCTTAACCTTTTGGGTTGCAGATGGGCTGAAGTTCGTGTAGGTCCAAGTGGGTATTTTATATGGTATCAGAGCGGGTTAGGTTTCCGCGCGCTCATGTGGGTTCATACCACGCCAGATTCGATTTCGAGGTAGCCAAGAGTGCACCTCATGTTAATCAGGCTCAAGAGTGGCCCGGTCCAGTTCCGAGGTAGCTAAAAAGGTGCACCTCTAGTTAGACTTGAGTGTGGAGCTCGAGGCTAGTTTTGTATTTGTCCCCCCCTTACCCGAGTATGGAAGAGGATGCCCGGCTCGGGTCAATTGTTAAGGGCGGGTGTTTAAGGCACGTGGCACGTGTTGGACCACACGTTGCCACGTGAGGGCGGGTGTTGAGATATGTTGTCCCACATCGAAAAATTGAGAAAGAAACCACAAGCTTATATGAGGCTTGGGTCCAGTAACTTATTAACTTAAGCTTTTGGGTTGCAGATGGGCTTAAGTCTGTGTAGGCCCAAGTGGGTATTTTACATTGGGTGTATGATAAAAAAAAAGAAAAAAAACGACACGAGTATGAACTTGAATATCTAAAGTATTGGCCTTAAAATCGGTTGTATGAAACGGAAATGAGCCCATACGAATTGAATCTCATGCTCACTCAGCTTTAAGGAATAAAATCGATTAAAAGCATAAAAACCGGCTTAATTGACCACTCGAGCTTAAAATCGACAATTTAAATATCTATGTGATTTTGAATGCCCGTGTTTGTGTGCTCTTGGGGTGTTGAAATGTGTCTTTGATCGAAACCTCACACGAATCGGATTAATCATGCAAAGACGGTTTAAAATCGGAATTAATTCTGAGATGATCGGAATTTAGAGTTCTTATCGAACAGTCCATCGATGGCCGGCTCGACGGCTTGAAACCCGCAAACAAAAGCGTTCGGCAATTCACTCAATTTAATTAATCTCACACGCATGGTAATTGGGACGTTTCACTTGGCTAATAAATCCACTTTGAGTTTTTTAACAAATTGCATGAACCGACCAATAACATGTAAGTGAGTTGATGAATCATGAACTGGTGATCATGCACTTTTTAAAGGCTACAATTTTCAACAAAAATATCGGGAAACATAGCACGCGTAGAATGGATATCTAGGGAGTACTTGAGCGTCTTGACCCTAGAATGGGCTCGATTTGAGGCGGCTCAAGTCGGAATGCGCGAGTTCTTCCTAGACCACTTCTGGGTAGAGTGACTGGTTTCTCAGCTCCTTCGGGGTCCATACGACCCCGATGGGTCCAAAGGATTGGTCGACATCGACTATAGACTTTCAACGGTCTGTGTCACATAGCCCCAGCCTCTTATACATATAAATACATTTTTTGTTCAAGGGCACGACCATCAGTTTATGATTTACCGACAACCCTAGGGTTAGAGTAATTGAAATACTCCGAGCCACGGGTAAAGACGGGCTACCCGTGCGGTGCAGAATTATCTGCATAGCCCTCTTTACCCGACCGAAGTGTTTCTGTCATTTTGACGTAAATTCCGGTGCTTAGGGAGGTGGATTAGAGATGCAAGCGGGGACGACACGCGAAATGTTGTTTGGCCCTTTATAGGGCAAGAGTAGAGATCATATGCATATGTTCTTTTTTTGGTTGTTTAGGATAAAGACATGTCTGCCAAGCAACCCTTGTTCATAATTTGATAATCACGTAAACATGGGAATTATAATTCACACATCTTGTTTGTTCTATATATTTATGTCTGTTTTTATTTTATTTTTTATCTGTTTTATGACTTTTCAAGCCCGAACCCATAGGATATGGTTCACACAGGGTCCAATGCCCCAACCATCGATCACGGGATCCAACGGCCCCCACACACCTTGAGTGCGCACGATCCGAGCGCGGCATGAGGTCTAACCTCGAGTCACCATTTCAACCCTAGTAGTATCCAAGTGGACGATGAGTCGTGTTAGGATGCGTGAAATGAGATTAGACAATCACCCGGGAACTCGGTTGCTCTCGTGGGCACTTCGAGGACTACTCAATCCTTCTAAAACCTGTTGGTTCGGTCGAACCCGACCCCCGGCTCTCATGAGCCCGCGTCGCATTAATTTTGATTTCGATATTTCCAAAACTCAAGGTGAGTGTGAGCGGAATATTGCCCGAATGTGAGCAAACTGGGATCTGTTTATTGTAATGTGTATTTTTTATTTGAGAGTACATTGCAAAGAATTTATTTGTACATTCATTTGTGTAACGATTCCAATTGGCAAGCGTGAGGTCCGAGAGTTGGAACCGATCGAATCGATTTATAGGTCCCCAAGACGAGCGGGACCACAAGAGTTACGGGCCCGGTCCACGCCGTTAACTGGCCATCACGGTCCTGTTAGCCGAGACGCAAGGACGGTGGATCGATTCCCTGACTCAAGGATCCGCTCCTTTTTTGGTCTCTTAACCCGAATCAATTGCTTTCACAAATTTACGATATCAAACCGAGCAAGATGAGCCTAATCAAGAGGTAATAAAATAAAAGGTCAAACCTTAGACAAATCGGAGTACCAATAGTGCGTATGGGATATAGGCCCGCATACAACAGAACCCCAAAACTTGGAACTCTCGGTGCCGCAGACCGTATGCCATAACAAACTAGGTGTGTCCATTACCCCTAGACCCGGACAACTCACAGGCCCTCGACCTCTGGATCGTAAACAATTAGTTGCGATTCTTTCTCACGTATGTCTGTCGCGCTCCCCCTCCCTCCCATAAGGTGGACACTCTGAAGTCGTACAATCAGTGAGCACGCATGCAGGCCTCAACGAGACGAAATTCGGGCCCGCACAATATGAAACGAAATATGTCATCTATTTATAGGATTATAGGATATTTAGTTAATTGAACTTGGAAAGATATCTCGTATCTCGTGAAGTCATGTAAATTATAGAAAAACCTCTTAATTTTTCATTAAAACTCATTATTATATATAAATATAGAGAAATATAAAAATTCATTGAATACAGTACAAAAAAAGTAGTAACAATTCATTTAAGTGAAAATGAAAGGTCCATTAATGTCGAGCTATGGGTTTTATGATTGGCTTTGTGTGGCACAGTTACATCCTACACCCCCACTTATGTATATTATAATGGATTAAGTTTGTGTTTGATAACAATTTAATCAAATAAGTTCTTAAGAGTTAATTATAAGTTAGTTGAGACAATAAATGAAAGGAAGAGAGAAAGAGAAAAAATGAAATCTAATCTATTTAATCATTGACTAAAACCAATTAACAAGTAATGAAAATTTGACATAAAAAATAAATCATTTTTTACTTATTGATGCCCTTAAATATTTCCTCACATCACATCTTCTCACCCTATCTTTCCTCCTTCAACAACTTAACTACCCTTTAAGAATTTAATTTATCAAATACATGCTTAAGTCAATTGTAATAAGTCAATTTTTATGAGAGAAAAAGTTACAATAACTAAATTCTTAATTGCTTATTTACTTAAATACTACAAAGTTTTTTAATATATTTGCACTTATCATTATTATAATATTAATTTTATTATTAAAAACAATTTCAACAACGAGCATGTAACTCAACAAAAAATTGAGCTCTTCCAATGGTCGGACTATACTTGCAATGCAGGGATTTGACACCTACATTGTAATCAATGCCAAGCTAATGTTGAACGGGATTAGTCTTAACCAATAGTTAGCTACTTAACAGTAATGACACATGATTTGTGATTTGGTAGAAACATGTTCTTTTCATCCTCAATTTTCAATTGCTATTTCAATTTCGTTCTTAACATGTCACAGTTTGTCCATTTAGGTCTTATCGATTTAATTTTCGTTAAATTGATAACATTTTCTAAAATTTAAGAAAATTATAAAAAAAGGAAACTATTGTAAGCATTACATTTGACTCACCGACAGATCTTCAGCTATCTAAGGTGAGGGTATTCACCATTGGCGAGACCCCCACCCCTTAACATTAATATCCAAAACTAAGACTTCTAATATCATTCTTGAGGGGAGGGTCATAGGCGACCACATTCACCACACCAGATTACTAATAGCCAAAATTAGGATGCATTTTCCCTTTTCGATTTTAACAAGAGCATTTAGGGGGAAAAATCATAGAAATAAGAAATTTTTTTGAGCATTTGAGAAAATTTCATTTAACAATAGGTGAATTTTTTAGCAAGGTCCATAATAGCTGATTTGTTATAAAACCCTACATATATACTAATATCTTCATGATATATAGTAATATATATCTCTTCACTGTAAGCCCCCCTTAAAAGTATATATACTTTTTATAAAATTAGAAATGTATATCTCTTCAAAATGATAAATAATTAAAGCGACATCCCCTGAGGTTGCAGCCACACACTTCTTCGGCCAGTTTTCAATGATTCGATTGCTTACATCAAGTCAACTGTCAACATGTCCCTTTCCTGCCAGGTTAGATATTTTTTTGGGACGTCCATCCTCTCTAAATTAACAGGTCATATAAAAGAAGATATAGTGTAGCGGCGTATATATTTGTCTGTTTATTAAGAGATTTCATGTTCGATATTCGTTGTAAAATTATATTTTTCCTTTATTAGTTATCTAGAAGTTCTATTTCATTGTATTAGACTAATAGACATCCATAGTAACCAAAAAAAAAAAATTGACAGGGAGTTGAATGACTGATAAATGTAGATTTCGTAGACATTTCAACTTGGAAGCTGCAAACATAATGGCATCTTGACATTTCAACACGGCAAATTATAATAGTTGAGATGGGATGCCCAATTTTATTCAGCACTACACAATCATTAACTTAGGCAACCTTCGGGGAGTTCAGATCAGTCTTGAAAGCTCAAATGAGATTTCTTGTGTCTTTCACTGTATTCTGGTCACTTCAAGCATTATTGCTGATGCTTGGTTTGTGTGTGTGCATGGATTCACTGAATCAATCCCAATCCATGAGTGAGGGCGAGACGTTAATCTCTGCCAGAGGAAAGTTCCAGCTGGGGTTCTTTAGTACAGACAACTCGAGCAACCGTTATCTTGGGATTTGGTTTTATAATATCCCAATTAAAACGATTGTTTGGGTTGCAAATAGAAATAAACCCCTCAATGGCTCCCTGGGTCTTTTGAAAATCGAGCATGGGACTATTGTTATCCAAGACAACTCTGGACGAGTATATTGGTCATCGAATACTCGGAGACTATCTTCGAGGAGTACAACCACAAAGCTCCTTGATTCAGGAAACTTGGTTTTGAAATACGATAACTCGGAAAGTTATCTCTGGCAGAGTTTCAATTATCCTACCGATACAATGTTGCCGGGAATGAAACTTGGCTGGGACTTTAAGGACGGGATGGAGTGGCAAATTACGTCATGGAAGAGTGCAGAAGATCCTTTTCCGGGGCACTTCTCTTACAGAATGGATCCCCGTGGATTTCCGCAACTGAAGCTTCTTGAGGACAACATCACAAGGTATTCTTGGAAATTGCTTGCCGATGTCAACGTAATTCCACAACCCCCAACCCCCCCAACAGTGGGCATAAGTATTGACATTGTTGTGGCACATCGATTATGACGCAGCGTACAACGCGAGTAACCGTCACAGATCCGTTGATTCACGCACGAATACCGAAACTACGACCCTCTATACCTGTTAATTCTACGAATACCAGGAAATAGGCATCAAACTCGAATTCGAGATTGGACAAAGCACGAAAGCTCTGAATTTTATTGATAATTCAAAAGACGACTCTACTCTTGCCCTAGGGCTTACAGAAGCTTAAATAGGATATTAATAAACCTAAATTGCATAAAAGAACTAAACTTTTCAAAAATTGCAAAAACACCCTAATTAACATAAATTGCCTATTTGAGACCCTAAACGATGGAATTCTGCGGCAGAAGACCTGGCAAGTCGATACCTGGAAAAAAATAGGTTATGACGGCCCTATCTCGAAAGAAATGGCCTCCGGAGCAAAACTCACAGCTTCGCCAGGAAATTTCGATATTTTAGGCGAATTCGATCGTTTAAGGCCTCAAACAGACAATTTTATATTAATTAGGTTTTTTTATATATTTTAGGAAATAATTTATCTTTAAGAATATTTTTAGAAAATAGTTTATCTTTAAGAATATTTTTAGGAAATAGTTTATCTTTAAGAATATTTTTAGGAAATAGTTTATCTTTAAGAATATTTTATTTCTTTCGATATATTCTCGTTTTCTCTATTTAAACGATGTAAGCCCTAGGGCAAAATGTAGAGTCGTCTTTTGAATTATTAATAAAATTCAGAGCTTTCGTGTTTTGTCCAATCTCGGATTCGAGTTTGATGCCTATTTCTTGGTATTCGTAGAATCAACAGGTATAGAGGGTCGTAGTTCCGGTATTCGTGCGCGAATCAACGGGTCTGTGATGGTTACTCGCGTTGTACGCTGCGTCAGTTTATAATTGCTTTCTTCCTACCTATCATTTTTTCGCATATAAATTTTGAAAGACACCGCAACTGATCTAAGTACTTCTCTTTTCTTAAATATTGATGTCTATCATGACACAGATGAGGATTCCTAGGTGACCCTTTTTCCAATTATTCTGGTGCTCCTTATGAAAAGTTTTGAAAGCCAACTGTTGACTAATACAAATTTACCGTGTTAGATGTGCTGCTTGTAGAATAAATTCAAAAGTGCACACACCCATCAAGCATAGACTGGGAGGCCAATGATGGTCATGTGCATGGCATGATCGAAGAGCAAAATCAATTGCTATTAACGGTATAAATGTTACAAAAAGAGGATTAAATGCAGTGACATTCATCTTGTACCATTTGTGTGATAAAAGCAGTGTTCTTGCAATATCTGTGTTAATGCCTCCCTCCTGTTCCTGTGTCAACATTTAACAGGTTTAGGTCCCATCCTCGTTTCAGCAGCAACCACGCATCTTTTGATTCAGTAATCACCTCGATATTCGTACATGGTTCTCAGGAAGCATACTTCTCATATGATCTCCATGACCAAAACAGTTTGCTAAGGTCTCTCGTAAATTACATGGGCAAGCACCAACATTACAAATGGAATACCCAAACACTTGATTGGACGCTTTTCTATGAGTCACCAAGTGATTCATGCGATGAGTATGCGACATGCGGTCCTAACTCAGCGTGTGTCATTGTGAATGCTGTCCGAACATGCGAATGCCTTCCGGGCTATGTGTCCAAGTCGGCTGAAGGCTCAGATACGCTCGACCCATGGTACTCGGGTGGGTGTACAAGGAAAAGCCCATTTAATTGTTCGGGTCCTGAAGGTTTTAAAGGGGTGAAGCGGGTGAAGTTGCCTGATTTGGTGCTATTTGAGATGAATACTAGCATGACCCTGAAGGAATGTGAGAACATGTGCCTGGGGAATTGTACCTGCACTGCCTATGCACATATATTTGAAAGCAGAGACAAAAAAGGCTGCGGGTTTTGGTTCGGAGATCTTCTTGACGTAAGGATAAGTAATAGTGAATCCGTAGCTAGAGAACTTTTTGTCCGAGTTGTGGCATCAGAGCTAGGTAACATATAATGCAATTCATTCACTCATGAAAAATTATCCAAATGAAATTCCCACTATATCTTCAAGTTTATTGATTCCTTTCTCCTGCCTAACAAATTGTTATAACAGAAGGAAATTCCGAAAGGTGGAAGGGGGTCGTTGTTGCTACGGCTGTGATTCTATCAGTCTCTTCTACAATATTCTGTTTATGGGCTTCTTGGAGAAGAAGAAGAGGCCAAGGTACCTCAGTCTTCCCTTCTCTCTGGCTTCTTTAAGCAATCTGATAGAATTGTCCCATTGATGAAACGTCTTTGTACTCAGCTTCAAAAATCGAACGATCAATTGCATGCTTTTTATTTTTTGACAGGGGTAAGGTTTGACGTTCATGCTGGGGAAGAGGAGAAATTTGAATTACCCATGCTTGGTGTGGTCATGCTTTCACAAGCAACTAACAATTTTTCCCATTTCAACAAGATAGGGCAGGGAGGCTTCGGGCCTGTTTACAAGGTCATCACCTATCCTTCTCGAAAACGTAATGTAATCAATATTTTTATCTACATCATGTATTTACAGTTTGACATCAACGCTTTAATAATTCTTTACTGGGTCAGCTCCCAAATGGGCAAGAAATTGCTGTCAAGAGACTGTCGGAGACTTCTAGGCAAGGCCTCAATGAGTTCAAGAATGAGGTAGTGCTGATTGCAAAACTTCAGCACCGAAACCTCGTGAAACTTTTGGGATGTTGCATAGAAGGACAAGAGAGGATGCTAGTGTATGAGTACATGCCCAATGGAAGCCTGGATTCCTTTGTATTCAGTTAGTGCCATTCTATCCGGACATTTTACATGAAACATGTCATTATCAATTGAACTCATGGAAATGTTTCAGCAGGCACAACTGGAGGACGTTGTCTATTGTGGAGGACGAAATTTAATATCATTGTGGGAGTGGCTAAAGGACCTCTTTATCTTCATCAAGATTCAAGGTTGACGATTATCCATAGGGACCTTAAAGCTAGCAATGTGTTGTTGGATAGCAAGATGAACCCAAAAATATCGGATTTTGGCATGGCCAGGACATTTGGGGAGGATCAGTTCTTAGAGAAAACCAAAAGAATAGTTGGCACATAGTAAGGCCAACAAAAAGATTCATGAAACCTTCTCGTCTAGATAGTTCAAATTCATATTAATTGTTTTGTAGTCTCTGAAACTGAAAATACGTTTCTTTCCTCGATGGAATTGCAGCGGCTACATGTCACCGGAGTATGTTGTTGATGGGATATTCTCAATAAAGTCAGATGTCTTCAGCTTCGGAGTGCTTGTGCTTGAAATAGTTTGTGGCAAAAGGAACAGAGAGTTTAATCATCCTGACCACAATTTCAACCTTCTCGGGCATGTAAGCTTGTTATCCAAAAGATATTAGTACTTCAGAGATGCTCTCATATGGGGTTTTCTTTTGACATATGGAAATTGCAGACGTGGAATTTGTGGGTTAAAGAGAAAGCACAAGAGTTGATAGATGAACGGATGGAGGATTCTTTCCCGCTTGCGGAAGTTACGAGATGCATACAAGTTGGGCTCTTATGCGTACAAAATGCCCCGAAGATAGACCGACCATGTCTTCTGTGCTCCCGATGCTTGACAGCGAGAGTATGAGACTTCCTCAGCCCAAGGAACCAGGGTTTTACCTGGAAAGGATCCCTGATGGAACGAATAGAAGAGAGAACACTGCCAAGGAGATTACTGTAACCCTATTGGAAGGTCGGTAGAGTTGGGAACAATCTTTTGCATTTTCCTATGTTCAGGGGAAAGATGTACCTTGTGCAAATTAAACTGGATAATATTATCCTAGTGATCAATTTGCTGAATCGATTTTGAGTATTAGGAGAGTCATAAATTTGGTGGCTATAACCAACAAGTCCTTTGAAGCCAAATTGATTATTTTAGGGGAAAAAGATATTTTTGATCCAATAAGTTTGGCATTTAGTCAATTTTGATCCTATAAGATTTAAACTTACAGAATCAGTCCTACACGTTTGCTCCATAAGATAATTTCGGTCCTATAAGTTTTGAAAAAAGATATTTTTGGTTCTATAAGTTAGCTTTGAATTAAAATATAGTCCTATAAGTTTTGAAAAAGAACGACATTTTTGGACATATAAGTCACGTAATGGACCAAAATTGCCTTACGAAGCAAATGTATAGGACTAATTTGGCACTTTTAAAACCTAGAGGATTAAAATTGACCGCACGCTAAACTTATAAAACCAAAAATATCGTTTTCTCAGCTCTTTTATATCTCTAGAAGTTCAAAATTGAGAGGTCATTATCTCTTGAACCATGCTGAATTAACTGGTCATTTTCGACAGGAAACCATTAGATACTTGCCCATCCAAAATGTTAGCAATTGCCATAGACTGAATCATGTCGAGGGTTTATTAAAAATAATTTCCATTGCATATTGCTAGTTTAGCTACAATAAGTGTGTCAATTACCAAATTCGAATTGATACTGATATGAAACTCAACAAATGCTACTAGTCAATCAAGATAATCTCTGAGTTGATCAAAAGGTCCTTCTTTCAAACACCAGAATTATGTGCCTTAGTCTTGGAACTCATGATCAGAAGGAGCTCGAATTTGTTCTTATCTAATTCATCACAATTTCTTAAGCAAATATTTGTTGAAATTTTCCATCAAGAGGCCATAACTCTTTGGCGCATGTGGAACTGTCTTGGTCGAACAAAGGAGAGCTTTGATTTGCCTTTCTAGCAGAAAGATTGACATCAGAGAAAAAAGAAAGAAGAACTGTTGTTTTGAGTAGCAAGTATGTACACAAAGCTGAGCTAAAAAGATACTTTCATTAACGTGAACTCTGCAAAATTTATAAATGACTCAGCTGAACTAAACTCAACTTTTCATGGCACGAAAAGAAACTAACTTGACCACAAGCATAGCAAAACAGAGCAAACCATACTTGACCAGAAAAATAGCTAGATAGACCAATTGTCAATTAATGCCTATAGACTGGGACATGACTCAACTGACTCACTTGACTCCTTCAACTCCTTAGACAGCCAACATTCTCCTCCTAGATCAGGAGCTGCACACTTCAACCGTCGTTTCCTCGATTGCCACTTTAACTCGTTCCCTAGTCTTCGAATCCTTTCTTTCAATTCTTGATAGAGTGCCAGCAGTAATAATCCATGCAAATCAGCCCAATCAAAATTTTTTATTTCTTGGTAGAGGCACAAAATTTTGGATCAATTTCAGTAATTGAAAGAAAATTGGAAGTGCATCTCTATTTATCGCTCCTGGCAAAGATGGTGTAGGCTCTAGCCACTTCAAGACTCCAAGAAAATCCACGTCATCAAATTTTCTTTCGGAAAGCAATGAATTCTCAAGTGGATATTTGAGATTGCTTGCACCATCAGATGGCATGATATCAGGTCCTTCTTGATCTTCTTTCTCCGTTGATGTGGTATCATCCTCGAGTTCAACGGTGCTGACACTTGTGGTCTTGTGTTCCTCAAATTGTTGTTTGCACCAAGTCTTGCTCATTGTGACTTCTTTGATAACCTCATCAAATTTAAATCGGTGCCATTCAACAACACATCAATGGATTTCTTCTGATAGAGCCACCTGTGACTGTAAGCGTGTATCGAAGAGATCCAACTGGGACCATAGGTTAACATGAAACGTTCCTCCTCGGTACTTGGCTTTTTGTCTTGTATCGGGAGCCATTGTTGCGATTCAAATACATACGAATTCGGCCATGTTGCATGTTTTTCTTGCCACGAGAAGCTTGGTGGGTTCCACCAGTCCGTATCACCCTCGGCTATATATATTCAAATCATGCTTTCCATTGACGGCTCATCACTATTGTAAGTGTACCTACAAAAATTCAAGAAAGAAGACTAGATTATGGTCGAAAATATAAACTAAAGCTTGATCGAAAATTAAGTTGCTTAGTATCAAAAATAGTAGAAATTTTAGAAAACAAGTCCCTGGCAACGGCGCTAAAATTTTGTTTGACGGTTTTATAATCTCACAAGTATACAGGCTGTAATAAGTAATATAAAGTGAGTACAGTTTCGTTCCCACAAGGACTTGACCTAGAATTCTACTTATGCTTGAAATTATCACAACTTAATTGAGGTTAAGCAAATTAAAATCAATTTTTAAAATATAAAGCAAATTAAAGATAATTGAAAAAATCAATTGGTGAGACGAACTAGAATTACAATTTCCCCTATACTTCACTAATTCAATCTACTCCCTCTTTCCTAATTCGATTAAGACCCAATCTATTAACCTAAATTTCAAAAGTATTTCCTAAGTATCTTCTGAATTACTTAGGAAAAATATCTAACTCAACCAATTCCCGATATTCCTACCAGAATTGTAATTAAGCTAAACTCATTAAGTTCTAACTTGAATTGGCTACCTAAGGTATGTAAGTATATTCCTATCGTACCCACTAATCAACTCAATTCCTCAATATTGAACTTAGGCTACTCTATCCTTGTTCTAAATCTAAAATCCCATTCCCAAGTTCAGTTAGACTAACATATCATAATAACTGTTGATTAGACAATTGCAAGTATTAAGTATCAGATAGAATAAATGAATAGGATCAAAAACTCATTAGATCAAGAGAAAATAAACAAATTAATTACATGTGGATTTAATCATAATCCTAGTATATGAAATTAGCCCATAAGGATTAAAGAATAAATAAAAGAGTTAAATATAGACATTGAAATCGAAGAAGAAATAACAAGAGTAACAGAAAACTGGCAAAGAAAGGGCCGTAAACTCTGTCTTTGGCACACGTCGACATGTCTCGACCAAACAAAGGGGCAGATTGATTTTCCTTTCCTGCAGAAAGATGACATAATGAGAAAATGAAAGAGGAACATCAGTTCAGACGATCAGAACTTTGATTCAAACAAGAGTGACCTCTGAGAGTCGTGACCATTACGTGGAATTCTCGCGTAATAGCATTCTCTATTGACCTCTGAGCATGGTTGTCAGAATCGCGATTCGAATCGTAGAATCGTACGATTCTACGATTCAAGGAGGATCATCGATTCTGATTCAGCTAGGTGAGTCGGGGACGTAGAATCGGAACCGAATCGCGCGTTGAATCATAGAATCGCAGAATCGGGCCGATTCTGCGATTCTACGTTCAGGCCAGATTCGGCCCAAGCCCGGGCCCAATAAGCGGGCCGAAGCCTGGACCCGAAAGCCCAAACCCGAAACCCATCTCCCACCCGCCCTTCTTCCTCCTTTCCTATCAGATGAAACCCTAATTTCTCCACGGAAGCTCCTTACAGAGATCGTCTCCTTCGGTCCTTCCAATTCGACCTTCGAACATTGCCTCAAATCTTCGACGAAATCTTCGATAGTTCGATCCACCTACTTGCTTCGATTGACGGTCCACCGCCTTCTTTTTTCGAGAAGCTAGCTTGTCCAAGCTTCGATTGCAGTTGCGATTATTTCCTCAGTTCCTCTGCATTTTCCAGGTATGAAAAGCATCGAGTACTTAATACTTATCGTCGAGTTTGAACTTGATGTAGCTTGAGAACAGGGGTCTGGGTTTAATATCAGATATTGGCAATAGACTGAGTGCGAATCTGTTGTGCAATTAACCCAATCACTGAAGAACAGGGGTCGGATCATCTGTTTTGAGTGTGTTCACATCCCAACCTCACATCACGGTGACACCAAAGCTTTAATTCTAAAGCAAGTCTCCAGATTCCTCCTCCATGTATGCCATGGGAGGACGGCTTTCCTCAACAAAAGGAAAATATATATATATATATATATATATATATTTTAAAAAAAGTATATAAAGTGTATCTATCCATTATAGTTACGTAGCTTAAGTCCCTGGTGTCAGGGTACGTAATCTAGTGAAGGGAAGGACGTGTTTGATCTTCCTTTTTTTCTTTTTTCTTTTTTTGCTCGTCCTGCTGCTGCTTCCTTTTTTGATGTTTTCTTCCCTCGTTCTGTTGCTTGGTAATGGTGAATGCTTGGTTGATGGCCATAGCTATGGCTCGTTCTGTTGCTTGGTAATGGTGAATGCTTGGTTTATGGCCACAGCTGTGGCTCGTTCTGTTACTGAGTGAATGCTTGGTTGATGGCACGATCGATAGTTGCACATTTGACGGGATCGATGAGTAGTAAATTTATAAGCAATTCAAATACTCAGTTAGTCAATTTACTGGCATTGAAGGTGATTGTCCTGTTCATAGATTTAATAGCCACAGCTCGTTTTCAATAGCCACAGCTCGTTTCTTAATAACCACAGCTCTTATCTAATCACTTTTATTAATCCAAATTTTTGCACTATCTCAGGCCACTGTCTTAATTGATTCTCCTTCCAAGAAAATAGGAGTTGCTTATATAGCCAAAGGGCTACTACCCAGGTACCTTTTCCCTAACTCTTTCCCTTTTTCTGTAACAAAATTTTTGCTGCTATTAGTCTTCATTCTAGAATGAGTCGTTCTGGACTGAGTTGATCAGTTAAGCCATGTTTCTGTTAGAATTGTTAAGTGAGTGATTGTTGAGTTTGGGTTGAACAGATATGGCTTCTGCAAGTGGATCTGGGAGTGCATCGGCTAGTAATACTGGGGTAGTTGCCAAATCTAGAAAAAATGCAACTGGAGTTAGAGATGATCCGGCATGGGCACACGGTTATGAAGTTCCAGGAGAAAGACTAAAGATTAAATGCAAATACTGTAATAAGATAGTTTCTGGGGGTCCTTATAGATTGAAGCATCACTTGGGATGTACCAAGATTAATGTGTCACCTTGTATTGCTGTTCCTGATGATGTTAAGAATAATATGCTCGCGATTTGTATGCATTTGGAGGATATTTCAATGAAGAAGAAACAAGCTAGTAGTTGTGGGTTGGAAAATGATGATGTTGTAGACATTGATAATGATGATGAAAATGTAGGAGTTGGTACAAAGAGAAAGGGAAAGGAAACAACTGAAATCTCTACTTTGTTTAAGAAGAAAAGTTTGAGCATTCAAAGCAAGCAAGGACAACCAACAATTAATCAGATGATGAAAAAGGATTTAAGAGAGGATGTGTGTATGCAGATTGCTCGTTTTTTCTATACAAGTGCAATTCCATTTAATTGTGTGAAGAATCTTGAGTTTGAGAAGATGTGTCAATTGATTGGGAAGTATGGCATTGGATTGAAACCGCCATCTTATCACGAGCTTAGAGATAAATATTTGAGAAAAGAAGTTGATAATACTATGTCATTGCTTGAGGAGCATAAAGCTATGTGGAGGAAGTCGGGGTGTTCCATTATGTCAGATGGATGGACTGATAAGAAGAGAAGGTCTATATGTAATTTCCTAGTGAATAGCCCCAAGGGTACAATTTTTTTGACTTCTATTGACACATCAGACATCTCTAAGACTAGAGATAAAGTGTTCGAAATGATAGATGATATAGTAGAGCAAGTTGGGGAAGAGAATGTAGTTCAAATTGTCACAGATAATGCTGCCAATTATAAGGCGGCAGGTGAGATGTTAATGGAGAAACGGAAGAAGTTATTTTGGACTCCTTGTGCAGCTCATTGCATAGATCTTATGCTGGAGGATTTGGAGAAGAAAATTAAGGTACATGAGCTGACGATAATGAAGGGTAGGAAGATCACAACCTTCATTTACTCGAGAACACTCATTATCACGATGCTGAAGCATTTCACAAAGGGTACAGATTTGATTAGACCGACTGTGACTCGCTTTGCTACTGCTTATCTGACTTTGGGATGCCTCTTCGATAATAGAAATGCTCTAAGGACTATGTTTGCATCCAAACAATGGAAAGGGAGTCGATTTGCAAAGTTAGAAGGTGGAAAGTATGCGGAACGTGCTGTTATGGATAACAGATTTTGGAGTAATGTTAATACATGTTTGAAGGCCGCATATCCTCTCATTAAGGTGCTCCGCATGGTGGATTCGGATGAAAAGCCTGCGATGGGCTTTATTTATAATGAGATGGAGAAAGCTAAGCAGAAGATCAAAGCAAACTTCAAAGATGATCGGAAAAGGTAAAATTATTTATAAGTTGCTATATGCTTAGTATTTTCTTACTTATTCATTATTATTTGAAATTTATAAGTATCTAATAATGGCCCGTTTCATGCTTTTAGCTATGATCCTGTTTGGAAAGTTATTGATGAGAGATGGGAGGTTCAACTTCATAGGCCTCTACATGCTGCTGCTTATTACCTGAACCCCCAGTTGCATTTCTCTTCTGAATTTAGAGCTGATAGAGAAGTTATGCATGGATTATATAAGGTTATGGATCGGATGTTAGATGATGAAGAGAGGGATAAGGTTGATTTGCAGCTGGAGGAATTCAAACATGAAAGAGGGCTCTTTGGATTTTCATCTGCAAAGTCTATGAGGTTCAAGAAGACACCGGCAGATTGGTGGGAGTCATATGGTGCCGATACCCCAAAGTTGCAAAGATTTAGTATAAGGATATTAAGTTTGACCTGCAGCTCTTCGGGATGTGAGCGTAATTGGAGTGCTTTTGAAATGGTATTTTATGGATTTTTTTTTACCATGTGATACCTTATTAGAATTCATTTTAATATATCTACTAACTGTTTTGTTTTACTTAGGTACACACAAAGAGAAGAAATCGGTTGCATCAAAAGAAGATGAATGATTTAGTATTTGTGATGTACAATTTGAAGTTAAAAGATAAGAAGATCAGGAAGCAAGTTGATCTTCAAGTGGATGACATTTCTTCCGATGATGAATGGATTGTCGAAGAGGAGACAGAGAATACCGCAGCTTTAAGCCATAATTTTAACTTGCGTTCTCTTGGTCGTGGGAATGACGGTGATAAAGAGAGTGAAGATAATCAAATTGGCGATGCAGATGCAGAGAATATGCGCACACAAGAGCATGGCACGGTTGATGACTTGGAGCTTCCTGAAGAAAATGAGTTTGATAATTTGTATGATGATGACGTAGGTGATTATGACGATTTGGATGAGATTTGATATGCTTTTTCATTTTATGTTATGAGTTATGATATATGTTGTTAACTTTTTATTTCGGGATATTGAGTTATGATTTGGATTTTGAACCTTGAATTTCGATAATTTGTAACGGTATTTTGTGTTTTTATAACTTATTGTTGATTTGTTGGTTTGTGTTTTTATTTGAATGAACAAGAATTAATTTTTTTTGCTCAGAAAAGTATGTTACATATATGTATATTGTTATTTTTTTAATTACAGGTAGAATCTTACGATTCATGATTCTACGACCCTCGACCGATTCTAGGTAGAATCGCGATTCTGACAACCTTGCCTCTGAGAGTCGTGAATAATAAGTTCAACACCCGTCTAAAAGTTAATTTGACTGTTTGTATTGGTAGAATGGTCCGTACGCGGAATTCTCGCTTAATAGCGTCTTCTCTATCGACCCTAAGTGAACCCTTCTGTTTTGACTACGATAACATATTTATTGACCTACGCTGTAACTTAGCATAGCAGAATTCCGCTTGTTTGTCTTCTCATTCCTTTCGGTTGGAATGACAGTGTGAAGTGGAAAATGCAGATCAGGTTTGAAATTTCTATTATTAGGATCGAATTTGTAATATCTTATATTCATGAAAATTCAGGAGGGATATGTATTTGAAGATTGTAATTCTTTCGGATGTTGTCAACTTTCATAGTTTTTTTTTTTATTTAGATGCGCAGCCAAAGTGGTCATCCCACGTAGTATATTTCGTATCTGCATGAGATCTTATTTTTATTGTCTATTTTATTCTTTATTACTCGGAAGTCTACTCCAACATGTTCATATTAGGTATATCCCCGAAGCAATAAGAGTGTCTTGCATACGATCATATACCTGGTTTGCAGGGAATGGATCTATGAATTTTGTCCAACAGAGGTGAAGTTCAAAAGAACTTTTTTTCGGTGTGTAAACTGGTATCCAGATCCCAATGGGATCTGACTAATTCAGTCGGGAGATTGAGCATTAAAGATTATTTTCCCTTCCAACAAGTGCGCTTCCCAGAATTCGAACTTGTGTTCTCCTCCTTACGGGGGGAGTTGCTTATCACTCAACCAACACTTTTGTTGGTAGTTCAAAAGAACTTTATATCTTAAAGTAAAAGAGAATGAAATAAAATAATTTCATTGAAAAATTGATAAATTTTGACACATTCTAATTGAAATTTTGTTATTTTTCTCGAGTCCAAGTGGACAATTCCCCCTTAATCCATCCATGCTGGTTTGGTTCATCAAGCAAAATATTCATTGTGTGGGACATTGAGAATGGTGCAACCAGATTTATCAGGTCAAACTATCTATCTATTAAAAATTATAAAATTTTAAAAATAAAATGATAACAAAAAGCAACATGATTTAAGCGATTTAATTTAATATCCTCTAAATTTTTTTCCAAGAAATCAAACTATTGCACGTGCGGAACGGAGGTAGACTTGGCTTGAGTAGGAGGGGTATGAAATCGATTCCTGTTGACGCCGCCGGTGACTTCACTTGTACGGGAGGTCACAGGTCCCCACTCAAGTTGCCCCTCTCTCAACCAAAAAAAAAACTTATTTTTTTTTAAATTTTTGAAAGAAGGTTAAATAAAGATGCCTAAATCAAAGATGTCTAAAACAAGTAGTTTCCCTTCATCGAGGTCTCGGATTTGAGTCTTGTAGATGGAAAAAATCTACGCTGGCAGAGTTTTACCTCTTAGTGGACCGACTCGGCTCGAACTGGATTAGTCGGGACCAATAAGCTTCCAGATACCTGAGTATACACCAAAAAGAAGGCCTAAATCAGTTGTTTCTATCTTTTATTTTTTACTTTTTAAAATTGCGTATGGATTAAGTTAAAAATGTTTCGTGCCATGTCAAAGTTTCCGTAACCACCATTGACGATAGACTATTTTCTCTGATGAAATGACCATCTAGGAAGTTGTGGTTGCGAAAATGTTTTTTTGGGGACTAAAGTGGTGGGTGATAAATTCTTTGAGGACTAAATTGATGATATTAACTCGTGAGAAAACGATATAATTTTGTGCTTTGGTCTTAAAAAATGGTTCTTTTTCCAGCGTTAACTCCATGTCAGTTTTCACATAAAATTCCC
Source organism: Punica granatum (assembly GCF_007655135.1). Taxonomy (NCBI): domain Eukaryota; kingdom Viridiplantae; phylum Streptophyta; class Magnoliopsida; order Myrtales; family Lythraceae; genus Punica; species Punica granatum. The sequence continues at coordinate 29,323,855 of NC_045130.1, read as the reverse complement.
ATCCTAACAATTGACGGCTGGACTATTTTATTCGGTTACAAGGGGGGTATGGACTTAATATAATGAAATGGATATCCAAAATATATCTAACAAAAGGGTGTGGGTAATCCCACTCCCATCTAAGTATCAAACCTGGGATAAATTGCTAAATATATCTTGTAATTGAAGGCCGGACTATTTTATTAGTGGACAAAATAGACATCGAGGGATAAATTGGTTTAAAATTATTTGAAAGACTAAACTGTTGAATGACAAATCTTTCAGGGACCAAAATGACAGTCCCTCTTTCTTATATCTCCAAACACTCAAACATTTAAAGGCCATTAAATCATTGAATAATGATAGATATAGAAACAAGTGGTCATTTAACGGTCATTAATCACGTAAAAGTCCTAGGTATGATAGGTGAGCCCAATTAGTGGCCTCGACACGGAACCTGCGGACCGCCACATAGATTCAACTTAAATTAAGTTTGTGTTGGATAACAACTTAATTAAATAAGTGCTTAAGAGTTAGTTAAAAATTAGTGGAATAATGATAGATATAGAAACAAGTGGTCATTTAACGGCTATTAATCACGTAAAAGTCCTAGGTATGACAGGTGAGCCCAATCAGTGGCCTCGACACGGAACTTGTGGATCGCCACATAGATTCAACTTTGATTCAACTTAAATTAAGTTTGTGTTGGATAACAACTTAATTAAATAAGTGCTTAAGAGTTAGTTAAAAATTAGTGGAAAAACAAATTAAAGGAAGAGAGAGGAAAAATGAAGGTCTAATTATGTTTAATCATTCAATAAAAAACCACTTAACAAGTAAATAATGCAAATTGGCATTAAAAAAAGTCATTTTTAACTTATTAGTGTCTTTAAATATTTTCTCACGATAGATCTTCTCATCCATATCTTTCCATTTTATTTTTTCTTTCTTTAACTCATTTGTAACAACTTAACTAACATTTTTTCGATGTGAACCCTGGTATTTGGAAGCCCAATTGGAGCCCGACTAATCCAATCGAGCCGAGTTGGCCCACTAAATGATAAAAACTCTCCCATAATGAATTTTCTACATTCACGAGGACTCGAACCCGAGACATTGCTTAAGCGAAACAAGTGCCGAACCACTTAAACCCACCAACGTTAGTACAACTTAACTAACTTTTAAGTCTTTAATTTATTGAACATGCTTAAGTTAATTGTTTAATTAATAAGTGAACTTTTTATATTCTTAATTGCTTATTTACTTAAATACTACAAAGTTTTTTATTTTTATGTTTGCCCTTGGCATTATTATAATATATTATATTTTTAGTTTTATAAACAATTTCAACAATGAGCGTATGGCTCAATAACATATTGAACTCTTCAAGTGGCTGGACTATACTTGCATTGAAGGGTTTGAAACCGACTAAAAGTACCTGGTAATTAGTGCCAGGCTAATGTTAAATGGGATTAGTCTCCACAAATAGTTAGCTACTTGACAGCAATGACACATGATTTGAGACTTGATAGAAAATGTGTTCTTTTTATCCTCAATTCCTAGTTGCTATTTCAATTTCATTCTCAATGCATCACAGTTTGTCTATTTAGGTCTTATCGCTATAATTTTCTCTAAAATTTTAGAAAATTACATAAAAAGAAAAAGAAAAAAGAAACAATTATAGGCACTACATTCGACTCACTAACAGACCTTTAGCTATCTAGTGCGAGGGTATTCACTGTTGGTGAAACTCAGTTATGGCTCGAAATTTTAGCAGAATTTCCCATAAATTTCCACGATATCTATTACCACATCAACTATTCATAAAAAAACCTACTTTCCATAAACTCTGAAATATATATATATTAAACCTAGCAAGCTCTGATATGTATATACATCTCAGGAGTTGACTTTCTCTCACCCACATCAGTAAACTACCTAAACAAAAATTTCAGGTCGTAACATATTTATAACATTCTACATGAACTTACTACTTATACTATGAGTGGGTCTAACTACAAAAATTCTTAACGCTGATCCCTGATGTCCAAAAAGTTCTCCTGTGCTGCTAGTCTAGTTCCTAACTCATCTGAAAAACTTATATGCAGGGGCTATAAATTACATCTCGGTGAGTACAAAATTCTAAAGTAAAATGAATTATTATTAAATAAGTATTTAATTACAAACAACCAAATATTTAAATAAATAATACAATCACATCAAATTCAACTATCAGCTCACCCGCACACATAAATGGTATATATATACAAACTATAATAATAATTATATTCAATAAAGTAACTAAATTTAAATTCTACTAACAAATACATACAATTCTTCCAACCATTTCTCTAATATCCAATGTCACATAAAGATCAAATATCCATTCATTTAGCGTTCCAAAGCAAATCACTGCACAATCAGTTGACAAATCAAGCTTTAACATCCCACTCGTATTCAAGTATAAGAACATATTTCGACAAGCTCAACAATCATCATATCCGTCTAAATCAATTCGAACAAACAATGCACAACACTAATCAAATAATATAGTCATAGGGTCGCATTTCCTTGCGACAAGTTGGGACGGTATCGTGACCCTGCATATCTCACTCATATCATTTTCAACTCCCAATATCCATATCTTATAAATGGGGGCCGCCTATTAACCTCTGGCTGTAAGAGTTGACCACCATTTATATTTCGCCGAGTCTAGCGGCCGATCATGCCCCTATTTCTATTTTGACGGGGTCTAGCGGCCGATCTGGCCCCTACTTCTTTTTCGCGCGGGTCCAGCGGCCTATCAAAACCATATTTGTATTTTGTCAAGTTAGTTGCCGATCAGGCCCCATTTGTATTCTGCTGGGTCCAACGGCCGATTAGGCCCATTTTGTAATTCGCCGGGTCCAGCGGTCCCATGGCTATAGTCAACCAACAACACAAGCATGATCAACTACAATCATGCCATCCCTCATATGTCCATACCAAATTCTTATTCCCAAATTATCACAATATTTCCTTTAATAATACTCCGTATAATTTGTATTCATATAATATTTATATATATAATTTCACAAAAGAATAAAGTACTCATAGAACTTGCCAAAGTTATTTCAATGAGTCAAGCCTTCCCGGTGCATGATTTTGTTCGTCTTCGTTGCCTATCATTTGAAGCATAAAACTAAATTATGAACAACATAATAATACGACCATACATATCGGTGCTGGTAGGTATCCCTCCTGATAGGAAAAAGCGACATTGATACTTCCATAATCAATCACATCTCTATTTTATCATATATTACCCATCAGCCCCTATCAACATGTAACTTAATCACGTAATACCATTAATTTGAATCACTACCTACTTTTGGATCTTTCTAGAATCACCACTTAATGATGTCTAACCTCCACACTCTGCTTAAGCAATTAAATGGAGAAAAGTATGCATTTCGGTTATTAACAAATAATTAAATTAAAAAGCGAATTGATTATAACAGTGGAACTCCATGAAAACAAACGGCTTCTCAACTCAACCAAGAAAAGCAAGGTTAAAAGTAAAAGAAGCTCAATCAATTTAAACTCAACATCTCATACTCAAGCATATCATTGATTATAAATTTAATCTCTTCCCTTGTTGTCTTCTCAATCTTTTATCCATTCCCTTCTCTCCATACTTTGTTCCATTTTAAATAATACCTCTAACCTAACATATTCCAATTCACAAATAGAACATGATCAACAAAGGAAGATGGAAGAAGTAGACCTCAATTAATCCTACAAGAAAACTTTCCACGCGAAAACACTTCCCAAAGTCAGAAATTGAGTTGGCACTATTGGAAATTATTTGACCAACCTCTAATTTGCAATTAGCTGAGAGAACAAGGTACATGCATATATATATATATATATGTATATATGTATATACGCCTATATATATATATATACTTTCAAGAAGGCATAGATGATCTTAAGAACATAACTCCTCTGGTTGCTTAAGTGAAATTCAACATTAAACAACCTATATCAACCACATGCAAAATAACCCAAACGGCAAATAGAAAGAAGATAAACAGACACAACAAAGACAACCATTTCAACTTGAACATACCGAACCGTGTTGATTATCTAAGCAAATGCAAGTTTGAGCTTCAATTCCTAGGTTTCCTTCCTATATCCCGACTCTCCCTACTTCGTTTCCCTCGATTATCCTCTAACTTTGCACTTTAGCTCTCTCTCTCTATTTTCTTGTTCGTCTCCTCCACCCAAAAATAGAGCAAAGAAAGAAAAAGAAGGAAACAAATGAAAGCAATGGCGGTGGAAAATAAAGGCTGGTCCCAAGACCACATGGAGCCCATGCCACCTTTCCCTTTTCTTTTTTTTTTTTGGTTAATGCTCCAGAAACATGCAAATAATATATATATATATATATATATATATATAAAAGCATGTAAGTATATGTATATGTAAGCTATTTGCAATAAAAATGTTAGGTTTCATAGACCCCCACTCCTTAACATTAATATCCAAAATTAAGACTTCTAATATCATTCTTGAGGGGTGGTGTAAGAACCGGCATTTTTTTTTAAACATGCATATCTATACATACATATGCTTATATATATATTATATCCGTTGCCAGAGGAAAAAAAAAGAAAAAGAAAAAGAAAGGGTAGCAAGGGCACCACGTGGCCCTCACTTTCCCTTGCAATCCCCTTCCACCGCCATCCATTTCCTTTCAATTGCTCTTTCTTTTATTGTCATTCTTGCTCTGTTTCAGCTGGGAAAAGAGGAGGAAGAAACAGAGCACGAGAGAGGGAGGGAGAGGGAGAAGTGTCGAGATAGCAAGGAAGAGCGTGACTTTGCTCTCTGGTTCGATTGTCCACCAATTTCAGGTATGTAGTGTGAATTTCCTTTTTGTTTTGTCGGTTGGAATAGCTGAAACGGGACGAAGGGAAGTAGAGATAGTGAGAAAAAGTGATTTTTGCTGCAACTCTAGGTAGAATTGTATAAGAGAGAAGTAAGGAACGAAGAAGAATGGGAAACAGGAAATGGTTAAAGCACTGCAAATATGGAGCTCAGCTTGCTTGCTTAGTTAATTATCCTAGTTTTCTCCTAGCTTATGTCGATTGAGTTGGATATGTTGGGGGTCAACCTTATTTTGTGGTTAGAATGAATTTGGTCACTGTATGAGCTTATAATCAGTTAAGATTAATTGATGTACTTAGGTATGTGTGGTTAGATTTGAATTTGGTGGAAATTCTTTTTACTTAGCTGAATTGTCTCTGAATAATTAGAAGTAGGATGACATTAGACAGATGGGAGAAACATCAAGGAGAAGTTAGTGTCACTTAATTGGGCTAGTGCATGTTAAGTATGTGAGATTGATTGTGTTATTTATACTGTTTAAGCTTTGCTTTGCTTATATGTATTTCTTGTGATAAATTGAGGTCGTGATTAGGTAAAATATTGGATTGACAAAGTTCAAAGTTGGTTCAGGGTCTTAGGGCCTTTAAGGCATTCGGCTTTCCTTTGCTACTAGCTGTTGCTTCAGTATTCTATAGTTAGTTTATTAAGTTAAAAATTAGAGTTGTGTTTGTGAAGTAATTAAGAACACATTTCATTTGCTTGAGAGCTATTATTTGAATGAATTAATGAATTTGGGGAAATTAGATGAAATGGATCAAAAATTGAGTTTTAGAATGACGGTTAGTTGAGGTGGAAATTTGAGGAAGTTGGGAGCTAGTTAGTTATGTGAGTTGGTGAGGTAGCTGAAGAATAATGATTGTTGTTCAATTTGTATTAAGTAGATAAAGTTAGTGAATTCAATAATATATATATTGTTGTTAAGTTACTAAAGTTTTAGTTATTACTATTTTAGCTTAGACAAGTTATTATAAATTTTTATAAGGGTAAATTACACCGGTGATCCAAAAGGTTTCATGAATGTTTCAAGTTGGTTTAAAATATTTTTTTGGTAACTTGTTGATACAAAAAGTTTCAAAACAGTTTCAATGTAGTATATTCCGTCAATTGCCCCTGACGCCGTTAACATTTTGCTGACATGGTGTGTCCTATGTGTCACTTTTGTTACGTAGAACCAATCACAATGCGTGACGTCATTTAAGAGAAAATAAAATTTGAAAAAGTTCAATAAAAATACAAAAAATAATAACAAAATACAAAAAGTAAAAATTTAGAAAAAATAAAAAAATAAAAAAATTTTAAAAATAAATTTTAAAAATTTTAAAAATAATTTTTAATTTATTATTTAAATAATTTTTAATTTAAAATTAAAAAATAATAATAAATTTTAATTTTAATTTAAAATTTTAAAATTATTTTTAAAAGTTTTTAAAAAAGTTTAAATTTTTTTCTAAATTTTTACTTTTATTTTATTTCATTATTTGTGTATTTTTATTGGACTTTTTCAAATTTTATTTTCTCTAAAATGACGTGGCGCACTATGATTGGTTCCACATAACAAAAGTGGTACTTAGGACGCGCCACGTAAGCAAAATGTTAACGACGTCAAGGGTAATAAACGGAATGTACTATATTGAAACAGTTTTAAAACTTTTTGTACCAACAAGTTACCAAAAAAATATTTTGGACCAACTTGAAACATTCATGAAACCTTTTGGATCACCGGTGCAATTAATCATTTTTATAAATAATATTGGGTAGGTAATGCTAGGAGATTACGCTATGCTGCCTTGAGTTTTATGATGTCGGATTTTTTGCATGGATTACTATTTGGCTGTTGCTATACCGTAATTATATATTTTTGGTCTTCTATGAATCTCTTATTTACCTTAAAATTGACAAGAGCAATCAGGTTTATTTAAATGGGAATTATGAAGATTTGTTTTAAGTAGTTCTTGATATAGATTAGAAATGGACATAATGAATATGATATATAATATATAAATTGGGACTTATTGGATATAATAGGCTCTAAAGAAGATTGTGGGAGGTATTGGAAGTCCTTGTGATGGTGCTATATTTTTATTATCTAATCTAATACTTGCAAATAATAAGGATCATGGAGACTAAATCCTTGTACTCTGAAGGGTTGACTCAGTTTGCTATCTTTCTCGAGGTTTTCGGTGAGTACTCTATTCTCTTGTGAAATGATGTATTATAGTTATATAAATTATTTAAGAATAATATGGTGATAGTTAGAGATTAAGGAATCGGTCTTGCTATGTTGTATGAAGAGAATTGAGAGATACTGCCTCTCATGTTACATTTTGACTTGAAATTTGCTTATATTGCTTGTTTCTTTATGGTTATGCTACTTGGTTGTGCTATATATTGTTTTCGTGGACTAATTGTGATTGTGTATGTTGACGTGACTTGGTTGATTATAGACATGGGACCTTTGGACCCGGCGGATTACAAAAGAGGCCCGATCGGCCGCTAGATCCAACGGAATACAAATAGGACATGATCGGCCACTAGACTCGGTATAATACAAATAGGGCTTTGATCAGCCGCTGGACTCGGCAGAATATAAGTGGGGAACAGATCGGTTACTGGACCCGACAGAATAGAAATGAGGGCAGGATCGGCCGCTAGACCTGGCGGAATATAAATAGTGGTCAACTCTTACCACCAAAGGTTAATAGGCGGCCCTCACTTATGAGATATTGGTATTAGGAGTTGAGGATGATGTGAGTGAGAAGTGTAGGGTTACGATACCGTCTTAACTTATCGTAAAAAAATGCGACCCTATGGCTATATTGATTGATTGTGCTATATATTGTTATTTGATCTGATTGTTATAGATGTGATGATTGTTGAGATTGTTTGAAGTTTTGTGAAAGTCGTATTGTTTATTAGAGCTGGATATAGTCAATGTATGAATGTTAGGTGGTGCCGAGTTAATGGTTAATTCTACTATTACTATATGATTATAAAGATGATTGATTGTTTAAAAATCAATTTAGTCATTATTTGTGTATAATGTATATCATGCTGTGTTGGTGAATTTAACGACGGATTTAGGTATGCTAATATTATCTTTGTTCATTTAGAAATATATTTTTACTTAATAATAGTTCATTTCACTCTGGAATTTTGTGTTCACTGAGATGTAGCTCATTCCCTGCATATATTTTTCAAATGAGTTAGGAGCTAGACAAGCAGCACATGAGAACTTTTTGGATATTGGGGATCAGCGTGAAGGATTTTTGCAGTTAGACCTTAGGTAGTTAATAAGTATTTTTTTTTATAGAATGTATTTGAATATATTACGGCCCGAAATTTTTGTTTAATTGGTTTAGTGATGTGACTCTCTTACAATGTATATATATATATGTGAGAGCTTGCAGGATTGATTATATATATTGAGAAATTTATGGAAAGCAGGTTTTTAAATGAATAGTATGTGATAATGGATATTGAGAGAATTTAAAGGAAACTCTGTTGGAATATTTGGTCATGATAGGAGGGAGCATAAGACTTCTAAGATCAGTCTTGATCTGGGGGGGGGGGGGGGGGGGGGGGGGGGGGGGGGGGGGGGGGGGGGGGGGGGGGGGATGGTTGGGGTGGTGTTGGTGGTGGGGTTGGGGACCATCATTGGCAGACACATTCACCACACGAGGTTACTAACTCGTTGCCAAAATTAAGACGCATTTTCCCTTTTTAATTTTAACAAGAGTACTTTAGGGGAAAAATCATGAAAATATGAAAATTTTAAACATTTGAGAAAATTTCACTTAACTATCCGTCAATTTTTGAGCAAGGTCCATAATAGCTTATTTGTTATACAACCCTACATATATACTAATATTTGTTGGGGATGTGGCTCCGAGATGGACGGATACGGTGAAGATGAAACACGAACTTAATGAACACGGATGAATATGAAGGATAGGAAAGCTTCAAGGCACGATCAATGCTTTCCAAATAGAATTATCCGCTCCCACATGTAGTTGCTAATGGGCTTTGAGGGAGATCCTCCCGGGATACAACAAAGTCCAAGAGTTCTCGATTAGCAAAGTTGAAGAATTGAAAAATTCTCTCTCATTTTTCTCGAATTATTTCAAATGATGTCAATCATAACTTTTGATACAGGAGCCTATAACTTATAATGATCAAGGGCACCAACAATATGTATATTCTTTGTTTGTAATCGTTTAGGATGTCTCCTTTTTGTTAAAATCAGTCCCACAGGGGACCTTTTCGGTTATTTGAATTTTTATGGACGTTATTGAAGCAATCACCGCCAATCCCGCTCTCAGATTGTGATCCGAAACTTATTTGTTCGAACATCATAGTGATTGTTCGAACAATTCCTCCAAACGTGATACCAAATCACATTTACACCAAAGCCTGGATTTTGTCCTAGTGTGAATGAATTACACCAATGTAAAATCCGAAAATTTTATTATGATACACATGAATTTCCTTACATATAAAGGATATTCAAAAAATTACAAATTCGATCGGACGAGTAAAATCCCGATAAAATGTTACGATCCACCGCCACTTTTAACCCTAAAAATACTGAGAATATATTTGGAGGGTGAGTTTAACGCCTAGTGAGTAACCACAATATAAACTAATTGGATCATAGCACGGTTTAATAATATCATAAAAATATCATCGAGACTTCCAGAACTTAGATCATCCCTATGCCCCTTTTCAGGCCTCGACCTTAGTGGCGGCTCTACACTGGCAGCCTCTCTGCTCCAGATAGCTCTTTCATACCGCTCGACTTATGACTGGCTCAGGACGCCACATGACTCACCGACTCACATCAATCTCTTTACCCAACTCAATACCTCACTTCTCATTTTCAAATATCATAATCGATTATATAAAAATATATGCATGATCCGTAACATTGACATGGCCATGAAAATGCAGTTTTAAAAATATCATTATAACAATAATAAAAATACTAGTTTAAGAATAGATTTCTCACCTTGAAAAGTTCCCCGAACCTTAAACATCAAAAACCAAATGTTTTCTATTTTATAGAATTTTCCTCAAATGTTTCCCTCAATATTCTCCCTAAGTTCCTCAAGGCCTCTCTCTCTCTCTCTCTCTGTGTGTGTGTGTAATTTATGGTTTTGGCCGTGGAAATTTAAATGACAAAGAAGAGTTCATGAGGCCATTTAAAGGGAAGAGAAGGCGGTGGAAATGGATGAAATTGATTTGGATTTGGCCGTGCGGTATTGAAGAAGAATGGCGGTGGAAAAAAAGGAAATGGATCAAGATGAAATTGAGTTGGACATGTGGAAAGACAAGGGTGAAGGAGAATTCAACACATGGAAAGTTAAATTAAAACTTATTTGGCAAATAAGTACACATTAAGAAACTATTAATTTATTTTAATTGATAATGATAAAGAATATGAGGTTGTCACAAAATCAAATTGAACGACCCACACATATATGTGTACATGTATGTAAAATTTTTAATTTAATAAATAATAGATAAAATATGTAAATATGTATATTGAATAAAATTCTCGGGATGTTACAAACTCCCCACCTTTAAAGAATTTTGTCCCCGAAATTCAAGTAATCGAAAATAAATTTATACCCCACAGGCTCAGGAGATCGAAAAACCTAGGCTCTGATACCATTTGTAAAATCTGAAAATTTTATTATGATAGAATTCGATAATTACACATGAATTTCCTTATATATGAAGGATATTCAAAAAATTACAAATTCAATCGGACAAATAAAATCCCGATAAAATGCTACGATCCATTGCCACTTTAACCTGGAAAACATTGAGAATATATTTGGGGGGTGAGCTTGACGCCCAGTGAGTAACCACAACCTAAACTAGCTGGATCATAGCATGGTTTAATAATATTATAAATATTTTCATCGAGACTTCCATAACTCAGATCATCCTTGGGTCCCTTTCTAGCTCTCAACCATAATGGCGACTCCACACTGACAGTCTCTCTACTCCATGCAGTCCTTTCCTACTGCTTGACTTATGACTGGCTCAGGGCGCTACAGGACTCACCGACTCCCATCAATCTCATTTACCCAACTCAATACCTCACTTTTCATTTTCAAATATCATAATCGATTATATAAAAATACATGCATAATCCGTGATATTGATATGGCCATGACAATGTAATTCTAAAAATACCATGTTAACGATAATAAAAATACTAGTTTAAGAATAGGTTACTCACCTTGACAAGTTCCCCAAACCTTAAACATCGAAAACCGAATGTTTTCTATTTTATAGAATTTTCCTCAAATTTTTCCCTCAATATTCTCCCTAAGTTGCTCAAGGCTCCTCTCTCTCTCTCTGTAATTAATGGTTTTGGCCGTGGAAATTTAAACGACAAAGAAGAGTTCATCAGGTCATTTAAAGGAAAGAGAAGGCGGTGGAAATGAATGAAATTGATTTGGATTTGGCCGTGTGGTATTGAAGAAGAATGGCGGTGGAAAAAAAGGAAATGGGTCAAGATGAAATTGAGTTGGACATGTGGAAAGGCAAGGGTGAAGGAGAATTCAACACATGAAAAGTTAAATTAAAGCTTATCTTGCAAATAAGTACACATTAAGAAACTATTAATTTATTTTAATTGATAATGATAAGGAATATGAGGTTGTCACAAAAATCAAATTAAACAACCCACACATATATGTGTGTACATGCATGTAAAATTTTTAATTTAATAAATAATAGATAAAATATGTAAATATGTATATTGAAGAAAATTCTTGGAATGTTATAACCAAGTAATCCATTAATGTATAGACCCATGAATTTGCAATTTAGTAATATCAACATTCCCCCACTAGATTTCCAATTCCATACATTAATTACACAACGGTCATGCATAAAACAGTGTTGTTCGTAGATTAAACCCTATCTTAGTGTAAACCCTCAAAGTACAAACAAGTGAGCGGTGGCTAATCGTTTAAACCGTCACTCTAGAGCTGATATTGGAAAAGTCATACACAATCGTTAGAACTCAAGCAAGAGCTTTCATTTTAGCACCGTTATGATCATGTGCTCATCCCGTTTTCATGAACATGTATGAGTGAAAAACCTTAAGAAAACTCTCATTCATATATGTACTTGATTTGCTGATTTATGAATCCGTTAACAGACTAGACCAATTATGCAGTTGCAAATTTGAGCATTTGTCACATGTAATTCCATCGTATAGCAAAACTTATTTCCATGAGCTCAAATTTACACAAAAGTTGTTGGATTAATGATGGACTCCGCCCTAATGGCCCACTAAGTAGCCTGACGAGGCATGCGTCCACTCTAACTAAATAAGGCCCATGCGCCCGCCCAAGTGAGAAAATATCTATATCTTATAATATATATTTTCTTAATATATCTTAGGGAATATCACATCAAATATATGTGGAATACATCAAATATTCCAAATATCTCAGGATTCCATCACCTCACACTCCTCCTATATAAACCCTAGAAGGTATGTTATTTAATTCCAAGCAATATTATACAATCTTAAGCATAAATCTGACTTAAGTGCGGAGGGGGAAATTGAGGAAAACCCTCGATCTCCTTTGTTTGCAGGTTAGGAGCAGAATTGATTGAATACTTAGGACCGCAAAGACAAACTGGGGTTTGAGGTACGAGTTCGGACTCCATCATTTGGCGCCATCTGTGGGAAACAATACAAAAGGCTATGAACGGAACTATTGTCGAGGATCATTCATGACAGATAAGTTCTTGCTTCCGCCCAGCAATCTACTGATGCACATACATATTTGCATATATATAAGTGTGAATGATACGAATGTAAGATTATTTTGATTGGGCAAAGTGTTGGAAAATCCTAGTTTTGATTTCACAACCCCAAAGCCCAAGATATGTCTGGAATACCTATCTTTGACCTGGATTTTCCTCTATTGAGGAAGGGGGCGAGGGACAGAAAGACAAAATTCGCGAACGGCTTTGACCCACGAGTGGAATTATCGAGTCGGCATCGAGGTGTTTCCTGTCGGGGGCACGGGCTGCTCCACGCCCGTCACGCTTGGCATGAAGCGTCAATCGTAGTCTGAGTGACCGCTGGACCAATCCAACATCAGTCGTTTCCGGGGTAGTCCCTAGCGACAATTGGAACCATGGACCCGCTCGGAGTCCAACTCAGCTAACCTTCGCTCAAAGTGATTTCGCCAAGAGTAGCTCTGGGCAAATGATCTACGTCTTTGTGCCCCAAGGGCGTAAAAACCACTCGGCCGACTTCGATTCAATGCATATTATATGTATATGTGTATATGAACCATGTATATCACAAGGATACATCTCATAGTGATTCCAGGTCAAGCACCTGTTAGAGGAAGCTTACCGAGTGAACAGCGACGTGCATCGACATGAAACGAACAGTGGAGTACAGGTGCGCGTTCTGATTTGCAAGACCTGTCACCACCGAGGAAGGCACGGTTGTGTGAATTTGTACAATGACCTGCAAGCTAACGAACGATAGAGCCTGCCAACTTCGAGATAATTATACTATTATCGAGAAGCGTCGATGTGTCTGCAAAGCACCAGCCATGAAACTTGATGAGAACTGTCAGATAGCGAGCAAGGGAGTAGCAGGGACGTGGGGCATGGATTGATGAGATCCCGATGCGTGTGAGCTGAACATCAAGGAACTTAAGCTCGCTACCGAGCAACACTGTGTGAGCAACATCTAAGCAAGGAGACAAGAAGCTCTACATGATGCAACACCTATTCGGGCGCAACAAAGCGAAAAGTGATTACAGGTTGGGAACCTCATGCACTGGTCCTGTGTCCATAGCACGAGAAAATACGTCACTTATGGAATGTATCGTTAGCGAGACGCGGCTTTTGCCGACCAGCACAATATGAGAAGCATGATATTGCGGTGCGAAGTGTGACGTGTTCTTGCTATTGAACAATGTGGAGAAAGAAGGCACAACGAGGCGTTTGTACTCACGAAGTCTGATGTGCTGGCCTAATGACGGGCTAACAGTGATGGCTCTCGTTGATTCCCTAGGCATCCCAGCCCTTGTACCTCTGGCCCCGCGTCACTTGGCAGCCCCTCTGCTCATTTTGATAGTGTCCCACGCGAAATATGTGAATGGCAGGAATAGAAAACAGAGCGGAAGTTGGGAAAGCTCTTAATATAATTCCTTTTGGTAAGAGGGAACAGGCCTGAGCTTGCCGTCAAAACGACTTGCTCGAGTCTCTCAGTGTATCTTCCGCTGCTAGAAACGAAAGCAAAGTGCTAGCCATGTTTCGCATGTATGCAAAATAGCAACTCCTCCGTGTAAGAAACATGCACAATATCGATGTCAACTGCTGAGGACCTACGGAGATAAGTATCTCATGCTCATTTATATATTGTATATTCACAATATTCTTGAGAAACGTTGTGTACCCATGGAAGGAGCCGATCGTACAACCAAGGAGGCATAGGAATCACAAACTAGCAGCAAGAACTACGAATTCCGATCCCCAGGAATACATGACCAACGCTTTGATGTCATAATTCATGTTGGGTACTCCCTCTAGTGAACCAGATCAAAGGTCCAAGTGTGAAGAGCAGCGAGGCATGCAACAAGTAGCAATTCGAATGGTCGGGTGGAACAGCAGCAGCAAACGCCATGACCAAAATTTCGACCGATAAAATCTGAAGCATCTGCAGCAAGCAACAGTGCTAGGGTCTGCATGTCGCTTAGCAACAAGAAGTTTGCCCAGATTCCTAGGCTCGTTGATAAGCAGGTGGGAACCTTACGCACAGCCAGGGGGCACGTACCCTCGCGAGAGAACAGCAGAGCGCAACGATTGCTAAGAACCAGCATAAGGCATCCAAGACTGAGGCATGAAGGGCGCCGACTCAGGGAAGGATCTCAACAGAAAACCCCATGGCGCATGGCCAAAGACACGTGGACCAGGGAAACAAAACGGTAAAGGTTAAAGGACGATTGTCAAGTCCACGCGAGGGAGAGGCCCGAAACTCGACTCAAAACTCTCAATGAGGGCAAGCAGATAAGGAGCAGACAGAAAAAGAATTGTGAGGGACTAGTTCGCAACACTGTCACCATGCCTCGCCAAGAGCCACAAGAGGGCCCCCTCCTCCAGAGCTAAGTTCTCTTCTTAATTAAACCCGTTTCAAGATGCAATTGTGACAATAAATTTCCATTTATCTCGCGATTTTGAGTAAAAAGGAGGACTCCATACAAAATATATGTAATATAGCCCACTCTCGTAGTCTCATATCAATCATCGTGAGATGAAACGAACGGAAAGGGGTGCTCATCTGCATCTATTATTCATAGAGGAGAGAATTTTTTTCCTCTGTTCTTTGGGAAACAGGGAGCATCGAGAATGCCGAAAAGGGGACGACCAATACTACAGGCGTAGAGCTTCTATAGCAGCTCCACTCTTGCGAAGAAGATGAGATAACCTCAGCTTTTCCATTTCTCTGATTTTTCATATCATTTAATATTTTGTTATCTATATTTTCCACTTTCTCTTGCCAAGCCATGAATAAGAAATAAAGTCAGGTCTCATGTCTTCTTGGTTATATATCTGCCATGTAAAAGGTCCACCATAATCGGTCGCCATCAACTAGCAAGAGCACAAAGCCCGCAATCGCCCATCAAGCCCTGCATCTTCATTAGGTTCCGGCCAGACATGTCACACACCAAGAAGGTGTGTCAAATGGAGTGACTTGTGGGATGAAATGCACCGAAAGATCCTGGTTCCAGCAATGCTTGAAGCATGTCAAAGAAGTCGCGTGGGAATGTGAGCTTCGTCGACGCATCGTGCATTCATAAGCTATATCATGCCTTAGAGGAGAAGTGCATACGCCGGGAAGAGTGGTGTGTGGATTTCACCTCCTCTAAATCATGAGCTAAGCCTTTCTCTATCTATGCTCTCAGTTCTTGTTCATAAATATTCTATAAGCTTTTAAAGCACTAAACCGAGTCGGGCAAAAGCATGAGGCACCCAAGGTGCCAAGGGCTAGAGTAGCTAAACTCAAGCTTTCACTCTGAAGCGAGAGTACAGAACAAGGCTTACTCTCTATCAGATTGGCCGTTCCATCACGGTCAAGCAAAAGGCTTCGACAACCACGGCAAGTCGCTATTTAATAAACCACCGGTATACTGAGCGCACTATGGGGGCGGTAGACCCTAACATGCAGATAAGCACCCCTTCTTTTATCTCTTTAATCGTGCTTTTGGTTGCTTGGTGCAATTATTAAATGAACAATGACTACAGATGCACTTATTACGCGCCACTATTATATTTTCTCGAAATGTGATTTCGACAGGCTTGAGAAGACTGCGGCTGGCATCAAGGAATTATCATCAAGCCTGTCGCCACTCGGCTGAGCGAGTGCAATTTTCCTCGCCTGATCGAGCAATGGGCCGAGATGGAGCATCAACCTCCGCTCGCCTCCAGTCATTCCATCAGACTGGCCAAGATGGAGCGTTAGCCTTCACTCGCCTCCAGTCATTCCATCGCATTGGCTGAGCCTCTGCTCGCCTCCAGTCATTCCATCTGACTAGTTGAGCCTCCGCTTGCATCCAGTCATTCTATCAGACTGGCCGAGATAGAGCGTTAGCCTCCGCTCGCCTCCAGTCATTCCATCGGACTGGCCGAGTTGGAACGCCAAGCTCCACTCGCCTCTAGTCACCTTAAATACCTCTCCTCGTCCAACAAACTAGTTGAGTCGGAGCACCAAAATCCACTCGTTCTAATTAAATTAAATACCTCAGCCTTGTCTGAGAAACTAGTGGAGTTGGAGCGACAAGATCTACTCGGTCCAGTCAAATTAAACACCTCGGTCTCATCCGAAAAACTAGTTGAGCGAAAGGACAAGCATCGCTTGCTCCAATCAAACCAAATAACTTGGCCTTGTTGGGGCGATTGGCTAAGTGAAAGCGACAAGTAACTCGATAGTTATGCACTGACAAGGAGGCTGGCCGGGTTGGAGCGACTAGCTTCACCCACTCAAGTTGAATTCCATACCTCGTCCTCAATTGAGAGGATAGCAAAGTGAAGGCCACGGGCCTCACTTCCTCCTAGTCAACTAAATAACTCGGTCTTGTCCGAGTGACTTACTAAGAAAAAGCGATAAGTTCCACTCTAAGTCAACTCTAAATAGCTTGGCCTCGACCAAGCGATTGTCTGAGGAAGGTACAATAATTCTCACATGATCAAGTGTCGTAGTCTTCTAGCGCGATGTTTCTGTAGTGCAATACTCCCTGTTGAAGCAGCGAAGTGCTCACCCGCATCTAAGCGTATGGGACCTAATCCTCTTTGTCAAAGTGACCCCTTATAAGGAGGGGGGTAATTTTATAAACGCTCTGCTACACTGGGGGCAATATGCGAAGGCCCCTCAATGTGCTGGGGTCTTCATCATTAATGCTACCATTTGAAATGCTCTCACTGATATTGGGATCAATCAATACAACATTCAGCACTCACTTCAGTCACATTCCATGCCTAGGCCCTGACCGAGAGACGGGCTGAGCGAAAGCGACTAGCTTCACCCATCCTAGTCAAACCAAATAATTTGGTCTCGTCGAAGCAATTGACAGGGTAAAAGTGACGAGCATTGCTGGCTTCGAGTAATAAATAAAGAACTTGGCCTTGTCCAAGCAGCTGGTTGAGGAGATAATCCTCGCGCGAATATCGTTTCAAACTTAAAACTTGATTCAAGTACTTGTAAATAAAGCGAGCCACACGGGAAAGAGCTCGCAATAAAAGCAGTAGTTGAGCAAAAGTATAGAGGATACTTGCTCGAAAAGTAGACGTGTGTCACTCAAGAGTTCAAAGAGAAAATGCGAAAGTCATATTATCCTTGACTAACTCCTACAAGTGATTATCGAAATAAAGGCACATACATCATATTAAAGCATCAGCATGAGGCTTGTTGGAAACTTCAGCTGATTCATGGGTAGAGATCCCTCCGCCTTTGTATCTTGGCACCATGGAGATGAAGCTCCCTCCTGTGCTCGCGCTTCAATGCCTTGATCTCCTCCAGGGGCTCACCCTCGACTTCTTGGAGGAGTCCAGCCGCTTTTTTTTTTCCCTGTTTGTCGCTCAAAGCTTTCCTCAGCCGAACAACCTCCTTCTAAAGGTTGTCGCGTTCGACCTCGGTTACACCAAGGTCCTGGTGGACTATTCATGTTTGCGCGACTATGATTTGGAGCCAGTTGAGCAATAGCTGACTGATCGAGTGAAGTGATTCTTGTTTACTTCAAGTCTAAATTACCTCGATTGAGTGAGTGGAGTAATCTTCGCTCGATAATGGGCGGGTTCTTAGGGCAATTCTTGTAGATGCTCCCCTCGCACTAGGGGAAATATTCAACGCTTACTTGATGTGCGCGGGCTATTTCTATTGTTACATGCTTCAGTAAAACTAGACACTGAGCTTCTATACTTGACAACATGATCATCGCTAGCATGATCAACTGGTATTTCATATAGCAGTCACTCTTGCACTGATCAGTAGGGGCATAAACATTTCATACGATTCTCCTTGTTCTCATCTTCAGCGACCAGAGCCAAGCGAGTCTAAAGCAACCTCTTCATCCTCACCTTCATCCTCGCCCTCTATGGAGACATCCAACATAAAGTTTACTCCAGAAGCATCACAGCTACTGGGGGCATAATGGTGACCTATTCCCGGAAATGGCCACACCATATCATACACATTATCGGAGAGGAAAAACAACAGGTTTGTCCGGTGGAGCAATTAACCGCAGTTCACGCCTCAAGGTCCAAGTGACTTGCGTCATCGCGCCTGACACATGATTTCTTCTAATCGCCTCCAAGTAAACTTGGAGCCAAGTAAGGGGCAAATGATGGACTCAGCCCTAGCGGCCTACTAAGCAGCCCAACAAGGCATTCATCCACTATAATTAAATAAGGCTCATGCGCTGGCCCAAGTGAGATCTATCTCTTACAATATATATTTTTCTAATATATCTTGGGAAAGATCACATCAAATATATCTAGAATATATCAAATATCCCGAATATCTCAGGATCTTATCACATCACATCCCTTCTATATAAACCCTAGAAGTTATGTTATTTAATTCTAAGTAATATTATACAATCTCAGACAGAGATCATACTTAAGCATCGGAGGGGAAATAGAGGAAAACCCTCAATCTCCTTTGTTTGCAGGTTCAAAGCGGAATTGATTGAAGACTCAGGAACGCGAACACAAACTTGGGTTCGAGGTATGAATTCGGACTCCGTCAATTAACATACTTTATTATGCAAGGAAATGGGCAGTATATCACGAGCCATAGTATTACACAGTCGGATAGGAATAAGCTGTTGGCATGTAAACTTGATCTTATCGGTAAATGCTTTGAATGGAAGAAGTTTCTAGTGTCATCGGAAAATGATGAGTCCTTTGACTAGTGAAAGTTTCTAGGGTCATTGGATAGTGATGAATTAAATGGGAGATGTCATTAATAGAGTAACTAGAATCTTCTCTTGAGATATATAAATATGTAATATGATGAATTATGAAAATATAAGAAAAAGAAGAATATATCAATAAAGTCTCTCTTTGTTTCAACGTCCCCCTCTCCTCTCGTTTCTATTTCTCTTCTATACCATACATAGGGTAACAAAATTGGTATCAGAGCCAAAACAACAATGGCTTTGACCAGTTCTTCTCAATCACAGGTGCCTAGATTAACCAAAGACAACTATGGGATGTGGAGTATCCAAATGGAGGCCCTTTTGGGTTCTCTCGATGTGTGGGACCTTGTGGAGAATGGCTATGCAGAATCAGATACGGACGAGGAGGATGAGAAGAAGCTTAAGCAATTAAAGAAAAGAGAGAAGAAGGCGTTGTTCACCATTTATCAGGGAGTCGATGAAGCCACGTTCGAGTTAATTGCTCCAGCAAAGACGTCGAAAGAGGCTTGGGAGATATTAAAGAAAGCATATGTCGGAGTCGATAAAGTGAGGAAGATTCGCTTGCAGTCCCTGCGAGCTCAGTTTGAAGCACTACAGCAAGGGAATTCAGAGACGATCTCGGATTATTTTTCCCGAGTGATTTCCATTGTGTATCAGATGAGAAGAAATGGTGAGGAGTTGAAGGATGTTCGGGTTGTAGAGAAAATCTTGCGTTCTCTAGACCCAAAGTTCGATCATGTAGCTGTGGCAATTGAAGAATCTAAAGATCTGGAGGCGATGACAGTCGATAAGCTCTTGGGATCCCTGCAAGTATATGAAGATAGAATACAAAAGAAGAAAGGAGAGAAGAATACTCTGGAGCAAGCGCTGCAAACAAAACTCTCCCTCAAGACTGAATCTTCGAGAGGAGGTCATCAACGAGGAAGAGGAAGAGGCGGAGCCCGAAGCCAAGGCGGTCGAGGTTCTAACTTTGGTGATCAAACCAGCATCCACGGTGATGGAGACGATCGTGATCAGAAAGGGTATGGCCGTGGAAGAGGTGGTGTTCGAGGCCGAGGCCGAGGTCGAGGACGCGATAGAAACACTGGAGGAAGGTACAACAAATCTAAAATCCAGTGTTATGTTTGTAAGAAATTCGGCCATTACTCTTATGACTGCTGGTATAACACCAACAACGGAGGAGAGAAAGCGAATCTTGTCGACAAAGAAGAAGATGATGAAGGGCCAGTGTTGTTGATGTCGTATAATGAGCCAGAACCACTTCAATCAGTCACGTGGTTTCTGGACACGGGAGCCTCCAATCACATGTGTGGAAGAAAGGAATTTTTTGCCAAACTTGACAAAAGGCGGTTGGGTAACATCACTTTTGGTGATCTCTCGAAGAGGCCGATTGAAGGAAAAAGGTGATGTAATTTTCGAACTCAACAACGGGAAGCAGCTTTGCATCTCTGATGTTTATTACGTTCCCGACATTAAAAGTAATCTGTTGAGTATTGGCCAGTTGCTGGAAAGAGGCTACGATATAAACATGAAGGATTCGGCTCTTAGCATTCGGGATAAGAACGACAAGCTCATTACTCATGTGAGCATGACCAAGAATAGGATGTTTCCGCTGAAGTTAAGTGTTAATGAGGCAAACTGTCTCAAGGTGACAACTCTGGACGCCTCGACTCTTTGGCATCTTCGTTATGGGCATTTGAATTTTGAGGCGTTGAAGCTGCTCGAGAAGAAAAACATGGTGATGGGACTGCCGAAGATCGAAGCCCCACGCAATCTGTGTGAGGTTTGTGTCATTGGAAAGCAACAGAGGAAACCTTTCCAGAAGTATAAGTCAAGAAGAGCATCTTTGCATCTCGAGCTGGTGCATTCAGATGTTTGCGGACCCATCAAACCCATCTCCATCGGTGGAAATCGATATATTTTGACGTTTACTGATGATTATAGTGGAAAAACATGGGTCTACATGCTGAAGGAGAAGAAAGAAGTTTTCACCAGATTTAAAGAGTTCAAAAGTCTGGTGGAAAAGCAAAGTGGCTGCCAAATAACATGCTTGCGGACCGATCGAGGAGGCGAATATACATCGCTGGAGTTCGAGAATTTTTGCAGGGAAAACGGGATTGTTCATCAGCTCACGATGCCTCAAACACCACAACAAAATGGTGTTTCAGAGAGGAAAAATAGGACGATTCTAAATATGGTTCGATGCATGTTGAAGGAGAAAAATGTCCCGAAAGAATTTTGGGGAGATGCTGTTGCTTGCTCTGTCTATTTGTTAAATAGGTTTCCAACGAAGCGCATTGGAGACATCACGCCGAAGGAAGCCTGGAGTTCTCGTAAGCCGAAAGTCGATCACCTCAGAATCTTTGGGAGTGTTGCTTATGCAAAGGTGCAAGAAGAGAAGCGGACAAAGCTCGAAGATAAAAGTCAAAAGTGCATTTTCTTGGGTTATGGTGAGAATTCTAGCAGGTACAAGCTGTACAATCCCGTGACTCGCAAGATTGTGATGTCAAGAGACGTTAAGTTCGATGAGGAGCAGACATGGGACTGGAAGAACAACGACCAGCTGAAGCAAATTGCTCTTGATGAAGAGCATGAGCAGAAGAATGAGACACTAGGAGACATTGAAGAAGCCTTATCACCCCGTCGAGTCGGAATTCAGTCCGACAGTGATGGTTCGGGCAGTTCGATTGTGAGGAAAACGAAGAGCATTCAAGAGATTTATGACTCCAGTCGAGCAGTCAATGTCAATTTTGATGAGGAGTTCAATAATTTGTGCCTCTTTGCAGGATTCGATCCACTAACATATGAAGAAGCTTCCAAGGAGACAAAGTGGAGGAAGGCAATGGAGGAAGAGATTCATGCTATAAAAAAGAACAATACATGGGAGCTTACTTCACTTCCTCGAGGACACAAAGCTATCGGTGTCAAATGGGTGTTCAAGACAAAAAGAAATGCAAAAGGAGAAGTGGAGAGACATAAAGCAAGGCTGGTTGTAAAGGGATACAAGCAGAAGCACGGGGTTGACTAGGAAGAAGTCTTTGCACCAGTAGCCCGACTTGAAACGGTGAGGTTGCTCATCTCCCTAGCAGCCCAAAGGAGATGGAAGATGTACCAGATGGATGTGAAATCAGCGTTTTTGAATGGGAATCTCGAAGAAGAGGTATATGTCGAACAACCACCAGGCTTCGTTGTTGCAGGCCAAGCAGAAAAGGTTTATAGATTGAATAGAGCCCTTTATGGGCTCAAACAAGCCCCGAGAGCTTGGAATTCCAGAATTGATGCGTATTTTATTCGAGAAGGCTTCGTGAAATGTCCGTATGAGCATTCTCTATATGTGAAGGTCAATTCTGGTGGAGATATGTTGCTGGTGTGTTTATATGTAGATGATTTGATTTTCACGGGCAACAGCAGTTTTATGGCTCGAGAGTTTAAGCAGTCCATGGAGAAAGAGTTCGAGATGACAGACTTGGGTCTCAACTTTTTGGGCATCGAAGTGCAACAAGGTGAAGATGGAGTTTTTATTTCACAAGAAAGATATGCGAAGGAGATCTTGAAGAAGTTTTCGATGGAGGACTGTCTGCCCGTGGACACACCGGTGGAGTGCGGCATCAGATTAACGAAGGAAGGAGAAGGAAAGTCGGTGAACCCGACTTATTACAAAAGTCTTGTGGGTTGTCTAAGGTATTTAACATGCACCCGACCTGATATATTGTTCGGAGTTGGTCTGGTAAGCAGGTTTATGGAGACACCGAAGACTTCCCACTTGAAGGCGGCCAAGAGAATTCTCAGATACGTCAAAGGGACGGTTGATTATGGGCTGTTGTATTCATCTAAAGGAGGTATGGAACTTATCGGCTTTAGTGATAGTGACTGGGCTGGAAGCTGCGATGATCGCAAGAGTACTACTGGGTTCGTGTTTTATCTTGGTGATACTGCATTTACTTGGTCCTCGAAGAAGCAAGCTATTGTTGCTTTATCAACTTGTGAGGCAGAATATATAGCTGCAGCCTCTTGTGTTTGTCATGCTATTTGGCTGAAGAGATTGCTTCAAGAACTAAAGCTGCAGCAAGAAGGCGCAACCAAGATTTATGTGGATAATAAGTCAGCTATTGCTCTGGCCAAGAATCCGGTTCATCATGAGCGCTCGAAGCATATTGATACTCGGTTTCACTTCATAAGGGAGCATGTCAAGGCAAAGGAAGTTGAGTTGTTCCATGTGAATTCAAATGACCAAGTTGCTGATATATTGACGAAGGCCCTAAAAGCTGAAGTTTTTCAGCAGTTAAGGAGACAGCTCGGAGTTAAAGCTCGAGGAGGAACAAGTTTAAGGGGGGAAAATGTTGGCATGTAAACTTGATCTTATCGGTAAATGCTTTGAATGGAAGAAGTTTCTAGTGTCATCGGAAAATGATGAGTCCTTTGACTAGTGAAAGTTTATAGGGTCATTGGATAGTGATGAATTAAATGGGAGATGTCGTTAATAGAGTAACTAGAATCTTCTCTTGAGATATATAAATATGTAATATGATGAATTATGAAAATATAAGAAAAAGAAGAATATATCAATAAAGTCTCTCTTTGTTTCAACGTCCCCCTCTCCTCTCGTTTCTATTTCTCTTCTATACCATACATAGGGTAACATAAGCATACCTATGTAAATAGGAGATTATGCACCAAGAGTTGCTCTACTGAGCAGAACCCTTTGCATAACCTGGATTTTTATTCAAACACATAGAAAGAACTTCAGAGAGGAAAGCAGACGATAATAGATCTGTTGCATCATGGCTCGGAAAAGCAATAGATTTCATACCTTATTCTGCTGTCTACAAGCTGAAGTTGAAGTCCTACAGGATCAGGGGGACAGTCTTCTCCAGTGTATATATTATGTAAAGCCATTTGTAAGCAGTAACGACAATCGCTGTGTGAAAGTCGTCCGTGGCATGCAGCGTGCCCATAGATGGTCTGCTCAAACCCAAGAGAACTATAAAAGTAGTTGTAACCATGATATTGTGTCTCTTGCTGTAATTGCAAGAGCACGCTGTCACGATTCGCACTGTACTGACTATTCGGATTGAACGTTTTGCCATTACAAAATTTTATATACTGTTTCTACAATTGGGTCAGCGTAACATTTCACCCAAACGTAAAAAAGATAAAACAACACCACTGCAAAGGGTGCAACTTTCATGGAAGTAGCCGTGTCAGGTTTGATTTCTTAGGCATCTTTGATTTGTTAACACCACAGGTTTGATTATATATACAAGGGCGAGAGTGATGTCACAGAGGTTTCATCATACTTTACTGATATATATTTTGATTCCTTATATGATTTATGCTGTTGGAATTGTATGCTAAGCTTTTATTTGAAGAGTTCGGCATACAAATAAGATTATGAAAGAGTCGTCTAATCGCTTATACTAATGGTGCAAGAGCAAAGGCGTTAATGTTGTGGACATCTTTGCTCTTTCGCTGTAAATATCGATTTGGTTATCAATGTTCCAGCTTCAACTACGTGTGTTGGGCTTTGGTCGGCCAATCAACAATTAGAGCTTTGCTAGTTTCCTGCCTTTGTTGTCGAGCTGGTTCGAATTCTCTACTTGCAATTGAATAAAGGATGGCCGAGCAATTATGTAAGCCTTGTTCCTCTTAGGACGGAGGCATCCCTCTAGAAGCTAATAAATAAATTATTTTAATTTATAGATTACTGTTTTGCAAGACGACAACTTCAGAAAAAAGAAGAAGATAATAATGGAATAACATTTATTTGTTCTATTCCCACCAATGTCTCTCGCAACATCATCCCCCCAAAAAAAATATAAAATCCAAGACAGATATATATTGACATTCAAGTTCCCCCTCGTAAAGGGCAATATAAAATCGAAACATCTAAGACAGATATATATTGACATTTAGGTTCCTTCTAGTAAAGGGCTCCTCCATCTACTTCGTGACTCTTGCTTGGGGTTCATCCACCAAGAGTTGAGGGCCAGCAAGATTTTGTTAGATGAGAAGATGAATTCTAAAATATAGGACTTCGGTCTAGCACGGACGTTTCAGGCCACTCAGGATTTCTTGAATACCAAGGGGGTCGTAGGGGCATGACAATGCCCTTTATTTTAGGGGGTACATGTCTCCAGAGTACGCCATGATAGGTACATTTTCCAAGAAATCTCAAGTTTACAGCTTCCAGTGTTGCTAGTAGATCTTCTCAGCAGCTTGAAGAACACTACCACCTTAAACTATAATGGACAATGTTAAATGCTGATTGAGTGTGTAAATATATAGGCACGGGAATTATGGTGGTTCGGTCGTAGAAAAAAAAAATATGAGGTCAATGTCTGTTAACTGATTCTGCAATCACAGGAAGATGATTGAAAGCTTGATTCATTCAATAGCGTTGTATTATACATTCGAAAAATAAGTATCAATGCTGTACTTATGTTTTGCGTATCGTTGTGCCTTCTCAAATGACCGTTAAGAATTTTATTTTAGACTGAACTTCTCGTAAATTCTTCGAAGGATAAGATAGGAAATCACTTGATTTTTTACCCATGCATCCAATATGTTAGCAATGGATAGAACCATATTGAGAGTGTGTATCTCAAATAATCTTAAAAATCATTTCCATTGCATATTGCTGGCCTAGCAGCAAGAAGTTATTAAGTTGTGTCTATCAAATTCCAGTTGATATTGATTTCAAACTCGGCCAGTACCATGGGTCAATCAAAATGATATCTGGATTGATCAAAAGATCCTTAACTTCTCAATCTCACCTGTACTTCTTGTTCCAATTCATCAAAATTTCTTAGCGGACTATTTCATCAACTTGGAGGGCTTGTTGAATTTTCCATTGGAAGGCCATAAACTCTGTCTTTGGCATACGTTGACCTGTCTCGACCAAACAAAGGGGCAGTTTGATTTTCCTTTCCTGCAGAAAGATGACATACAGAGAAAACGAAAGAAGAACATCAGTTCAGACAATCGGAAATTTAATTCAAACAAGATTGACCTCTGAGGGTCGTGAATAATAAGTTCAACGCCTGTCTAAAAGCTAATCTGACTGTTTGTATTTGCATCCAATATGTTAGCAATGGATTGAACCATATTGAGAGTGTGTATCTCAAATAATCTTAAAAATAATTTCCATTGCATATTGCTGGCTTAGCAGCAAGAAGTTATTAAGTTGTGTCAATCAAATTCGAGTTGATATTGACGTCAAACTCGACCAATACCATGGGTCAATCAAAATGATATCTGGATTGATCAAAAGTTCCTTTTCTATGGAATACCAATATTTTGTGTTTCCAAAATCAAGATCAGAACTTCTCACCTGTATTTGTTGTTCTAAGTCATCACAATTTCTTAGCAGACTATTTCATCAACTTGGAGGGTTTGTTGAATTTTCCATTGGAAGACCAAATAAAGGGGCACTCTGATTTTCCTTTCATGCAGAAAGATGACATACTGAGAAAAACGAAAGAAGAACATCAGTTCAGACAATCAGAAATTGATTCAAACAAGGTTGACCTCTGGGAGTCGTGAATAATAAGTTCAACCCCTGTCTGAAAGCTGACTGTTTGTATTGGTAGAATGGTCTGTCCGCGGAAATCTCACGTAATAGCACCTCCTTTATTGACCATAAAGTATCTGTTGTCCCTATCTGTGATGATTTTTTTTGATACACCTATACATATATAGTCATATATGGTTATATCATATTTATATATTTGTATTTATATGTATAGAGTACAGAGCAGACAGGATAAAAAGAAAAAGAGAGAGGAGGGGTAGCATGGGCTATTCCTTTTCCACCGCCGTTCTTTTGTCTTTCTTCTTTCTTTCCTTGCTCTGTTTTGGGCTGGTGGAGACGCAGAAGAACAGAGGGACAGAGCGAGAGAGAGAGAGAGAGCGGCGACCCAGGCAGAACAAGCTCGAAGAAGAAGAGGACTAAGCCTCGGGGAGCTTCTTGCTCTGTTATCTTCTGTCGTTTAGCATACCAGGGGAAGAAACCGAATCGAGGAAGAAAAGGAGGAAAACAATAAGCTTTGGGTTGTTGATTAGTAAGCTGATTTTCCCTATCCTAGATACTCTTATTCACTACGTCTAGATGCGGATTAAGTCACTTCCCTCCATCTCAATTCAGCTTAGGGTTCCGACCCATGATTTGTATCTTCCTATAAGTTGGCTTTTCAAGGTTAAAGCATCACTATTCAGTACTTCTTACTCGAACAAGGGCATGGGTTTAATTGGAGAAGTTAAATTGGAGTGTGTAGCTAACCCATGGAAGTGATTATATAAAGAAGTGTATTGCTGATCCGATTGATGTTATGCATACATGCACCGACTAATTTATACGCACTTTCATAGCTTAGACATGCCGTGACGAGGAAGGAATATGTTTTAATGGTTTCCATTGTTGTTGGGCTACTTAATATACTATATTGAGTTGTCTTAATTAGTGATTGGATTGATGTTTCCTATTAGTCCTATGGATGGTAATTCATTATTTTTGCTGATTCCTTGCTGACTTTGGGTTGTTTGGGTGAAAATTATAAGATAAAGTTTGATGGTAATTGTAATTGATCTCATGAGAGTGTTCAATTGGTGGTCGTGATAAAAAGGTTTGATTATTTTAGTAGTTCTGCTCAAATAAGACTTTGAAGTCTTGAATTACTGTGGTGGAGATGATATGAATATGGCGAAGTTGATTGGCCATAGTGAAGTTGAATTTCAGTTTGCGTTGAAATTTGATGAGAATAGACTGAATTGAGTTATATGTACGAAACTAAGTCGAGTGATTGACATGTATAAACTACTGTAAAATTTTATGTGAGTGAGGGGATATATTGATTGATGAGTGCATGTGCATACCCTGAAAGGGATGAAACGAAATGTTCCGTATTGTAACCCGAAAGGGATAAGTAAAAGCACTTGTTAATTATGAAAGCCTTATATTATACCTATATAAATGAAGGAACAAGGGAGTTGAACTGATGTATATCTTTGCTCTTATTTAGTATATAATCTAACCTTTATGCTTGAATTTAATAGGAGCCAATGAGACCAAATCCTTGCATTGGAAGGCTTGATTCGATGAACCATATGTTGGGTGTTCTATGAGTATCTCATTTCATTGTGAAATGGTGTATATA
This sequence comes from Punica granatum, assembly GCF_007655135.1. NCBI lineage: Eukaryota > Viridiplantae > Streptophyta > Magnoliopsida > Myrtales > Lythraceae > Punica > Punica granatum. The sequence goes on along the minus strand of NC_045130.1, from coordinate 29,295,327 downwards.
TATATATATATATATATATATGCTTATGCTTAATCACACCATCATTACCATCCACTTGACGTAATGGGTGTAAATGAAATCAAATCCATAAATCATGGCCAGATACCTTACAAAGATCTGAGTTATGGAGAGCTGATCAGCTTCATCCATAAGGAAGGTATCCGTATGTGTACTCAGTACAAACTCCAAAAACAATTGAAATTGGAAAAGGCCTAGATCAGGAAAGAACTTGGCAATTTTTGCCAACAGTTTGATACTTCTTTCCAGGTCGATAAAAAGGTCGAAAAAACCAAAACTTGCAGCGGGGACTGTAGCAGGACTTCCAAAAATAAGTCCAAACATTTCCACCAAAAAACTCAATTTTCCCCAAAAGCCCAATCCACGGATAAGAGTGAGAGAAGAGCTAACTCCTCTTATAAATGTTTCAAATGTGGAAAAATGGGTCATACTCAGAGGTTTTGTTACCTCAACAAAAAGATTCATCAACGGGAAATTGATGATGAAGTCAAAAACCAGGTTTATAACCCGTTGATAGAGTCCTCTAACTTTGATACAGAATCCTCAACTGACCGTGAGGAGGGCCTGCAAATGGATGAACTTGACTGGTCATCTGATGAAAAATCGATAAGTATCTTAATAAAAGATCAGGAATTCTTGCTAGAAATAGCGGACCAAATCCTAAATCAATTGTTAAGAAAACAATATTTAGAGAAGTTGAAACAAGGCACTCTCGAACACGAGATAAAAACCCCTAATTACAACCTCTCTGAAATCCTTAAAAGGCATGACAAAATACGAGCTCATAAAACCTCGTTTGATGCCCAAAAGGAATTTGAAAACTTAAGAAACGAAGTTGATTGCCTCAAATTTGAGCAGTAACAATATTCCTTGTTGAATGGTCAATTAGAGGAGCTAATCACCGAGGCACCAAAACCTTCAGCGAGCTCTAGTAAAAACCTAATGGACCAAAATGAAAACCCAGAAGAAGTTCTGGATCAAAAACATAATGAACAGCATGAAACCCTTACCATGGTTGGGGAACCTTCTGAGAACAAATGGTTAATCAAAATCACGCTGGTCATAAACCATGAGTTGAGAATTGATGCAACTGTTCTGTTTGACACAGGTGCAGATGAAAACTGAATTAATGAGCAATTCATCCCCGCCAGATTTTATGAAAAAACCACTGAATCACTTTCTTCGATTAGTGGTACCAAGCTTGACATCAAATACAAGTTGAGTAAGGTAGAAGTGGAACAAAATAGAGTCCGGTACAAAACATCATTCCTACTAGTAAGGAGCCTTAACCATAAGGTCATACTAGGCACCTCATTCATCCAGCTGTTAAAACCATTTCTTGTCACAAATACAAGCATAAAAACGACCAAGCTTGGAAAAAAAAATTTCATTTCTTATTTGATAAATATATTTACAAAATAGACTAATACATTTTGCGCAGGAAATGGCCGTGGAATTTGCTCAAGAGTGGTTACACCATTGGCTATTCGAACTGCTGCAAGACAACAGTCTTGAGAAAATACAAAATGATATACAGGACGGGGAAACGGATTCCATGGACCGTATCTTCACTGCATACATCCACAATATTTGTGCCCTCATTAATCATCCTGTATCCCAAGTGTTGTGTGCTTTCTTTGACAGGCATTGCAAGGACCAACATCTGTGCGATAAAAAACCCTGTTTTGCACACATAAATTCCACTTTAAAAACCAGGTAGAACTATGAGTGGGTCATAGGCCATCTGGTCTTACAGGCCCCTGTAAGGATACATTTAAATCTGCCATAACATTTGCTAATGTATTGCAGGAAAATGGATATTCCCTGGTTTGACCTAGAGTATGGCAATTCCTCTTCGGAGGAACATAAAAGTCGGAATCTGCCTTTGCAGAATCATCGTCTACATCCAAAAAACCAGTTCCGTGTAAAGTCCAGCCTAAGGGTTTGGAGGCCTGATCCCAGGCAACAACTCATCTTGGATAATTTGTGGTCATCCATGAAGAATCCAAAAAAGGGTGAGGAATCCATGAAAGCATTGGTCCTTCATATGGAAGAACTATGCCACAACAGAGCATCCTTGCAGCAGGAACTCTGTCTCGAAAATCAAAAGCTGCAGCATGAGCTATCCCTTCAAAAGGCTCACACTCGGGATTTCCTCCAAAACAGGTTAGCTGAGTTTGAAAATTTCACAGAGCACTTTGTAGAATTGCAAAGAGAAAACAATGCTCTAATAGAAAAATTCAAAAAGAGTGAAAAAAGGAGAGCTCATCTCGATAAAGAAAATGAGTGTTTCAAAAGAAAAATTGAAAAACTCATATTCGAAAGAATAGAAGTCTTAGAGCTTCATGAGTCCTGCCTCATGGAAAAAGACGCTCTTGAAAAACAAAAAAGAAAAATCAGGCAGAAATCGGAGTCATCTTCTCCAGCCATAATTTGGTCACGCGACCCCTCAAAAAGTGTGACTAAAAAAACTTTTCCAAAAAACCCATTGAGGTAACTCTCAGTGGCATTTTCCCACCAGCATGAGAAATCCTATTTTTATCAAAACTTCCCGATGACATAGTCTTGAAAATCTCTGAGATTAGCCACTAGGATTTTACTACCAAAATGATTTCTTTTTTCAAAAGAATCCTCCAGTTCTGTGATTCCACACCAAAAGGAACTGACGGATGGTTTTGGAATTGAGAAAGAAAAAACCATTTTGATTTTTCAAAACCTACAGCTTACATGATCATGATGATGCTCTCGAAAGAGTTGATATCTTAATGATGGATGGTTGTAGGCATATTCTGGAATTTTCAATACCCAGAATAAGTTTTTATGTTTTTCCCATAAAAAATGTTTTAATAAACATCATTGCGAATTTTCTGAGCTTCTGGAACATGGGATTCTCAAATCCATGATCTTTAAACCAGAAGATGCATACAGGTCTAAGCTTCAATCCTTTTTTGGGAACAATGCTTGGAGCTTGATCACAAAGTCATTAAGGCTATCTGCTAGCCTCTCCATCAATATTGAGTCCTCTCCTCCAGAGTGGATCTCTTCGATTAAGGTTCAACCTGCTATTCATTTCATCTTTATCTCTCCAGTAGATTCCAAGGTCATCCTTCTTCCGGAAGCAAAATACTGGGCAGGTGAAGATCACATCATAACACATATTGGCAAATGGCGAGCCTGGGTTCAGGTAAATGAATGGCACTGGCGAAAATATCCAGAGTATATTCTCCAGTTCTTAGGAAAAAGCCAGAGGGCCTTCCTACACGTCTCTCTCATCGACAAACCATTGCAACCAGGGTTCAGCACCCGTCACGAACAATGGTTACAAAAGTTCGAAGAAGAGAATCCAAAGGAAAGAGAATCCTCTTTGCTACTATACTAATATAGTGCTAGCCCCACTCCGCGATAAATCCAAGGACGTCCGACCACTGACTTGTCATGTTGATCATAACCAGACCAAAACCCTTTTGGTGCGCGTAGTCGACCCTATCGGTAGGCTTGTCATATCAGCGGTAATTCCGAAGGCGTCCAACCACTCTTCAGTTGTTCAAAAACGGACAAAAACCCTTTCGGTTCACTTGGCCCCACTTAGCGGTAATCCCGAAGGCGTCCAACCACTCTTCAGTAGTGCAAAAACGGATAAAAAAACCTTTCGGTGCGCGTGGCCGAAATAAAGCAGCATGCTAGCCCGCTTTGCGACAAAAAAGGCACTGTAGCTACAGTTCTTCCACTGAGCTAAATCGTACCCCGCATATGAGTGCACAGTGTTAGGACTGCACAACAACAATGCGCTTTCGGGCGTCCATAAAAGGGCTCTTCCTTTAGCATCAAAGGGGGGGGGGAGTGGCTTAACCATCAGAGATAATCACATTCTCTCTTCTCCTTCTTTCTTCTTCCATTCTTCTCATATGTAACCATCCGGCATATAAAACCTGAATCCCCAACCCTCCTTTCTGTGTGTAAGTTCCTAGTGTAAGCATGGGTTGAAATCTCTGCATCTCTTCCCCTTTTTCTTTTTATGTTTTCTTTTGATTGGAATTAGCCCATGACGGGCAAGATGGAGTACATGCTGAAAATTAATTTTGGAGAAAGGGCGATAGGTAGTTATCTCACCATCCTTTCAATTGACCAGTGAACCCTGCTATGAGCATGTGTGCTATTGCTAGGTCAGACAATTTTGTCTAGGTCTTGTAAGCATTTGACACCATAGTCATTTGCTGCAAGACGCTCAGTATGTTGTATTCTGATTGGCCGTCTATGTTCCATTCATAGATAGCATTTGCACTATATCTATTTTGGACAATGCTAGGTTTTTCTTCTAGCACTAGGTTTGGTGCAGATATGGTAGTGTAGAAGGGTTTTTGGGGTTCCTGCCACACTAGCTTGTTTAGCTCTCCAGATTTTTCAATGGCGTTAACATTCGAGTCCACAGACTCTAGTGTCTTTAGTTTGGTTGCTTTCAATGGTGTTCCAGGCTCTATTCCTGATAGAGGTGTATCTTGGATTACCATTTTGGGCAGACTCGATGAGGTGGATTCACTCTGGAGACTAATGGTTTTTATTTTTCTCTCAATCTCCTGATTAAACTCTTTTTTCCTAGAGATGTGAATTTCATGGGGTTTAAAAGGAGGTTTTCTGAGCGACTCGGGATTGGAGGGTCTTGGTTGGCTTGGACGACTAGAGGTCCCTACCTGGATAACAACAGGTTTGGAAACTTCTTGTTCTGTCCTAGTCAATTGGGATTCTATGGTGGAGAGACACTGATTTGTGAAATTATTTTGTTCAAAGATATTTTTGATATCTTTGGGGGTCAATGAATCGTCCACTTTCTTTTTATGCTTGATATATAAACATAGAGCTTTAGAGTACTGAAATGGTCAAATACATTCTAATATTCATATATATTACGTCAAGTGGATGGTAATGATGGTGTGATTAATATGATTGATTATAATAAGAGGATTTGGAAAGCACCGGTTCTGGGCCGAGACCTCTCTAAGGCAGTATTCACTTGGGCCAACTCTTGATCACGTCTCGAAAGCTCGATGTAGGCGCCTGCGAGTTTCCTCGGAGTTGATGCTGGTCGATGAGTTCCTCATTCTTCTTGGCTATATCCGGCGAAGACGAATTGTCTCGATTCTGATGCTGGTGAGCAGATCAAGGCAGCTACATCTGAAGAAAAAGATGCCTTGATAGGTGTGCCGGCCTCGCTCTATGAAGATTCGGTGAGATCCTTGAGTGCGGTTGGATGAGGGTTTAATATCCCTCAATGATTGGTGTGGATTCTGATACCTTGGATGTCGAAGACCTCGTTGACGAGATCCCAGAATGAAACGTCTTCAAGGAGGTTCCAGTATATTCAACGAGTTACTAGTAAAGGGATATCTCCGATGAAGGAGGTGATGTGGTCGTGGTTGACTGTGTGCAAGACTAGTCCAGATGCAGTTGATGTCGTTTAGCGGTGGCAAGACATGGTCGATGCACAGACAAGAGGCCGATCGCGACATCCCTTACCAAGATGACAGGAAACCGACTTAGGACTCATCAATATGGATGACACCCTAATTTTAAAAACACGTGATGCATGTTTGCGAAAAAGTAAATGTGAACGGCTTAATATACAAAATACAAGGCACATGCACATCTCTCTCGAAATAGGAAAAGACTCAGATGGCACGCAGGCCGACCCAAAGGACAGTTGCTGAAGTCGGGTTGGAGGTTTGCATGGAGCTCCTGCAGAATGTATGGTTTTAGTACTACAGGGACCGTGCTATATAAGGATGGGGGCTCCCGACTCAAGGGTGTCAATTCCTTGAAATCGGGCGGGGATCTTTGGGGGTCTACTCGACTGTCCAACCGTGCGACGTACCCTTACTCGGAACCCCTATCTAACCTGTGTTTCCTAATATCGGTTGTGGGACGCGACCCATTGGTACCTAAAGCTAGTATGATATGCAATGTATGTGTATGAAATAAATGCGCGAAAAGTAAATGAACTGTAAGTAAAAGAAAGCGATAAATAAACGAGGAAACAGACAAGCAGAATTGAGCCCGAACCCTCTAAATGTCCCAAGTGGAGTCGCCAAGCTGTGCCCACCCGAATTTCGTCTCGTCGGGGCATGCATGCGCGCGCCTATGCAACGCGGCTTGGGAGTGTCCACCTTCCTGGGGACGTGCGACGGACCCACGTGAGAAGGAGTCACCACTACCTGTTTACGACCTGAAGGTCGAGGGCCGGTGAGTCGCCCGGGTCTAGGGGTATGGATACACCTAGTATGCTAAGGCAATGGTCTTGCACGGAACCGAAAATTTCAAATTCGGGGGTTCTATTACGTATTGGCCTATATCCCACACGCCCTTTCGGTACTGCAACTTGCTAGGCTTGCCATTTTATTTATTTACCGCATGATTTAGGGTTACACTCGACTCGCCCGTTTTGACACCGTAAATTCGAAGAGACACTTGAACCGTCCACTCTCCGACCAGGATTATTACATGAATAAATATACATCATAAACCCTTACATTGTTCTCTCAAATAAATAAAAGACAAGCTACAATGACTAAATCCCGGTCAGTTCGCATTCGGCCATTATTTCACTCATGCTCACCGTATGGTTTTGAAAAAAAAAATCGAAAATTAAATTAAATGCGCACTCGGTGTATGGGGGCATTGGACACCGTGATCGACGGTTATGGACGTTGGACCCAGTGTGAATCGAGTCCTAAAGGATCGGGCTCGATCCGCATAACAAACAAGTGCAAAAATATAACAAGCAAGCTCAGATAAACAAACAATGGGGTTTTTTGTTATAGTCGAATTTACGTGAATTAACTAATTATTAACCGAGATATCTTGGCATACAAATCCTACCTTAAAACAAACAAAAAAGATGATGGATAGGGTATGTAGCATTCGACATTACTTTAACGGACCCGACAGACATGATGTCTGTAGTCAAGTCTTGAATGTGTGGGTTATTTTTAAATTATTTTGTATCGTGACAATATAGCTTTCACATATTAAGAGTATTTTCACCTAAAACCCAAAACCTAACCCTCTACTTGACTATTTGCCCATGTTTGATTAAGCCGAGTTTGTGAATAATTTGTTTTCCCATGTTTTAACCCGCTCTAAACACAAACCTATACTAGAGTAACGGTAGGACAAAAACCGATAGTCACCCCCCTTGAATCGAAAAATCTGTGTGTGTATGAAAAATCAAGATTACGTAGCACGTATCTCAATGCTTTTGAAATTGTGAATTTGAAAAGGGCATGGCTAACAATTTTTGAACTGTCGATGCAATTACAGGTTATCAATCGGTTCGTGCAATTCATTTAAAAGAGTCAAGTGATTTAATTTAGCCAAATTTAACGTCCCGATTATCTCGTATGTAGAATTTTAGGTTAATTAGAAATTTGTCGAATGCTTTAGTCTACGGATTTCGAGCCGTCGAGATAGCCATTAATTGACCACCCGATAAACTCTAATTTCCGACAATATCACATTGTATACATATAATTATAAAAATAAAATATTTAAATGGGGCACATACATTGTCGGTGGGTGATCAAAGTAGCAAAGGGTCGGATATTTTTAGAAAATGTCCAGGGGACTGAAATGAAGGATTTTAAAAGAGCAGGGACTAATTTGAAAATTCGGAAGAAGTTTTGGGGACCGATTTGAAAATTCTAAAAAAATTGGGGACTGTGTAGAAATTACTGAAAATGTCCTAGTACTTATTTGAAATGAATTTGAAAATCTGGACTGATCTGAAAACAAAAAAATGGCCCCAGGACTAAACTGAAACAACTTAGAAAGTTCCTTGGGATTCTTGAAAAATTATGGGAATTCCAGGACTGATTGGAAAATAGTAAAATGAGTGGGACTTCATTGAAAAGAATTTTTGAAATTCAGGGCAGATCTGAAAAGGGTGAAAAATGGTCCCGGGACTAAACTGAAACAATTTGAAAAGTTCTTTAGGATGCTTAGAAAAATTCTGAAAAATCCAAGGACTGATTGGAAAGTAGTAAAATGACCGGGATTTGATGGAAAAGAATTTTAGAGTTCAGGGTAGATCTAAAAAAAATAGGGCAAATTACAAAAAAAAACCCCAAATTTTGTGAAAAGTCTCAATTTTGTCATAAATTTTGTTTTGTAACAAAAAAACCATAAGTTTTCTAAAATGTCTTAAAAATGACCTCCGTTATAACTTCCGTCAATTTTTGCCTACGTGTGACCTACGTGGACTATTAAAGGGACCCACCATCAGCAGCAAAAATTGACGAAAGTTATAACAAAGGTCATTTTTGAGATATTTTAGAAAACTTATAGTTTTTTTTGTTACAAAATAAAATTTAGGACAAAATTGAGACATTTTACAAAACTTGAATTTTTTTTTGTAATTTACCCTATAATAAAATGCTTCATCTGGACTGAAATGTGACAAAATAGAAAGTTTATTAAATCGAGTTCGGGACAAATCCGATCACCCACGCAACCCAAGAATGCTCATTTCACATCATATCCATCAAGCAAGCATTAATATTCAAGAAAGGAGCCCTAATCATACCACTAAATCGAGAATTTACCTAGTCCGGAAAGTTGATGGGGCTTCTCTGTAAAATAAAAAAAATTGCCGGACAATCGGGTCGGATCGGATCGGATCGGACTAGCCCGCTCGAAGGAGAAGCCGCCCGGAAGAGCTGCTGAACCGAATTGGGGACGTTGGGCCGGAATGGGCCGAACTTCTGGGCTAGACCGGCTCTGATTTTAATGCATCCATTTGTTGGCGCGGCCGCGGGACTTCTTCCTCTCGTCTCGCTTGGCCAACTTTGTTGTCCGCAAGGAGAAAGGATAGCGCGAGAAAGGACAAAGGCCAGCAAAAAAAGAAAAAAAAGAAAAAATGTATTAGAGCAGAAAAAAATCAATTAAAAGACATGGAGACTGACGTAGAGATGGAGGAGACTTAGCTTCGAAAGTGATCATCAACTCGATGGCGAATGGGCAGTTTGGGCAGCAATGTAAAGAAGCACAACGGCAAATAAAAGCAGTAAGGGAGGTGGTGAAGAGGAGACGATGGTGCCGGTTGTAGGGCTAGGGATGGCTGTCAGTTGAGGGAGCTGTGGGCGTTGTTTTTTTTCTTTTTTTTTTGGATCCTGGAATCCGGAGGAAGAAGAGAGGAGAGGAGCTGTGGGAAAAACCAGAGGAGGGAGTTGTGGCGGCTAGGGTTTTTTTCCGAGGGAGTCCGCATTTTTAGGAAAGGAGGCAGCTGGAGGAGAGAAGTCAGGGTGCTATGCTAGCTGTCACCAACAGTCCATGAGCTGATCTGAACATCCCGAATTTTCCTGAATTTCTCATGAACCTTTCGGTCTCTCTGATATTTTTTCTTGATCTCTACATGAGTTGGGCACATCCTCGTAAAATTTGAAGATCGTTCGACCTCGGGAAGTTCCCGAAACAATTTTTCTTTGACAGCTGGCCCGAACCGGGAGATTTGGTTATGATCCGTGAGAATATATTCGATTCTGTACTAATCTAGCCAAAAAATCTCCTTTTTCTTTTTATTTTCTGAATCTTCAGTGAATTATGAATCCAATGACGTTGGCCATACTTGAAAATACGAAGAATGGAATTTTTTATGGATTTTCTCCCTTGACTGACAGAGTCTGTCTTGGTTTAATAGTTTCGGGCATGGTGCGCTAAAAAATTCATAACTCTCTCTCCATATTGAATATTGGAATGAACGACCCGTCAAATTGAACCTAACTCGATTTCCTAGGTCAAGCATATGGAATTCACCCTTTTAGGTCCAGGATTGACCGCGATATGATGCGTCGCATCCCATGCTCGAGCTGTTGTATTCACATTTTGGGCACCCTAGCTCCCACGAATTTTATCTTTTTGCTCGAATGGGTTCTTGACGTGATTTTTGCATTGAAATGTCCCCGACTCACCAAACCTTGAGCTAAAAATATCGAACTTGGTTCTAGAATCCACGAAGATAGTCGTTCTCACAGAAGAAAATGATATAGAGACGTGATTTCCCCTTTGTCCACTGCCTTCGATTCGAATATCGATAATTCGTGTCTTACTCTTTGGGATCAATTGTGTGTGCTACAAAATTCCATATGTTGCCCTTGCCATTTTTTTGTTAGAGTTGTGGAACCCTAGTTGGGAGCCTTGTTGATGTCATATCCTATAGCCGGTGGACCAAAATGGGGTGCTAACAGCTTGCCCCTCTTTGGTTGCATGCTTGATTAGAGGATGTCGCCAAAGATTATGAGAAGCAACCCTTTTTGGTTCCGGCGACTGCTTCGACCTCTCTCCCGATGGCCGTTGGTTCCTCAGCTTTGGATGCGTAGGAAGAAATTAAGCATATGTACCTAAATCTATTGAACAAATGTCGGAATCAGTGAATAGGAGGAGGGGAATCAGACTCAAAGCAATAAGTCGCGGGTTTATGGAAAGTAAAGGCACAGGTTTATGGGCCCATATGGTGTAAGGAAAGTGAGGACACGGGTTTATGGGCCCGTGCGGTGCGGGAATAGTAAAGACACGGGTTTATGGGCCCGTGCGGTGCAGGAAAAGTAAAGACACCGGTTTATGGGCCCGTGCGGTGCGAGAAAGTAAAGACATTGGTTTATGGGCCCGTGCGATGCATGAAAAGTAAAGATACGGGTTTATGGGCCCGTGCGGTGCAGGAAAAGTAAAGACACGGGTTTATGGGCCCGTGCGGTGCGAGAAAATAAGACACAGGTTTATGGGCCCGTGCGATGCAGGAAAAGTAAAGACACGAGTTTATGGGTCCGTGCGGTGCAGGGAAAATGAAGACACGGGTTTATGGGCCCGTGGAGTCCAGGAAAAGTAAAGACACGAGTTTATGGGCCCGTGCGGTGCGAGAAAATGAGACACGGGTTTATGGACCCGTGCGGTGCGAGAAAGGTAAAGACGCTGGTTTATGGGCCCGTGCGGTGCCAGAAAATAAAGACACGGGTTTATGGGCCCGTGCTGTGCAGGAAAAAGTAAAGTCACAGGTTTGTGGGCCCGTGTGGTGCAGGAAAAGTAAAGACACGAGTTTATGGGCCCGTCCAATGCAGGAAAAGTAAAGACACGGGTTTATGGGCCCGTGCAGTGTAGGGAAAATAAAGATACGGGTTTATGGGCCCGTGCGAGTGCAGGAAAAGTAAAGACACGGGTTTATGGGCCCGTGCGATGCAGGAAAAGTAAAGACACGGGTTTATGGGCCCGTGCGGTGCAGGAAAAATAAAGACACGGGTTTATGGGCCCGTGGAGTGCAGGAAAAGTAAAGACACAAGTTTATGGGACCGTGCTGTGCAGGAAAAGTAAATACACGGGTTTATGGGCCTGTGCGGTGCAGGAAAAGTAAAGACACGGGTTTATGGGCCCGTGCGGTGCAAGAAAATAAGACACAGGTTTATGGGCCCATGCGTTGCAGGAAAAGTAAAGACACGGGTTTATGGGCCCGTGCGGTGCAAGAAAATAAGACACAGGTTTATGGGCCCGTGCGTTGCAGGAAAAGTAAAGACACGGGTTTTTGGGCCCGTGCGGTGCAAGAAAATAAGACACAGGTTTATGGGCCCGTGCGTTGCAGGAAAAGTAAAGACACGGGTTTATGGGTCCGTGCGGTGCAGGGAAACTAAAGGCACGGGTTTATGGGCCCGTGGAGTGTAGGAAAAGTAAAGACACTGGTTTATGGGCCCGTGCAGTGCGAGAAAATAAGACACGGGTTTATGGGCCCGTGCGGTGCGAGAAAGGTAAAGACACGGGTTTATGGGCCCGTGCGGTGCGAGAAAGGTAAAGACACGGGTTTATGGGCCCGTGCGGTGCGAGAAAGTAAAGACACGGGTTTATGGGCCCGTGCGGTGCAGGAAAAAGTAAAGTCACAGGTTTGTGGGCCCGTGCGGTGCGAGAAAATAAGATACAGGTTTATGGGCCCGTGCGATGCATGAAAAGTAAAGACACGTGTTTATGGGTCCGTGCGGTGCAGGGAAAATGAAGACATGGGTTTATGGGCCCGTGGAGTCCAGGAAAAGTAAAGACACTGGTTTATGGGCCCGTGCGGTGCGAGAAAATAGGACACGGATTTATGAACCCGTGCGGTGCGAGAAAGGTAAAGACACGGGTTTATGAGCCCGTGCGGTGCGAGATAGTGGTAGCGAAGTGCATGGAATGCAGGAGCAAAGATCAGTGTTAAGGAATAGCGCTTGGCGCTGAAAGGACAGTTCGCTTGACACTAAGCCAAGATCACGCTGAGGTGATGTAGTGGTGATTATGGCTTGCGGATCGTCGTGTGACCGAGGTACTTGTTTGATGACGGTGTCATGCGTAGCCTCGAGGTCCTTGATTTGTCGAGGACCGGTCTCGCTCCGAGGCGGTTGCTTCGCTGAGGATGCCCCGGTCATGGGATGAGGGATTTTGCTTTGCGAGGAGTTGCATGCTAAAGGACTTGAGCTCTGGGATGGAGCACCTACGTATCTCTAGTGGTTGGGTATCAGAGTCTGCCGTAATTCTTGCGATGCTTATGATACCTGTGATCCTAGCATTACTAGTAGATCATAAGAGAAATACTAACAAGTGATGGACACAGGTAAGCATGAAAATGTTGCAATACGCATATCTTCAGTTTCGGGTCGCCTGAGCAACCCATGAAGATTTTTGCATTGACAGTGCAAGTAGGTCCCGTTCTTGGAGGCCTAGATACGAGGCCTCCAGGGGCTCCCGTTAGCCATGCATGGGCATATTGGGACTTCATCGACGATGCCCTACCAGCTCTACCATTTGTTTAACACGCTCGTCAGCTTTGGACCCTTCTCATCGGGGCACCATAAGGCGACTGTGTTTGTAACCCGCACGGGGATTTTTTTGCCCAGATTTGATCAGACTCGATCTAACCATTTCCAGAATGCTATGACTAGACCTCAGAAAGGAATGTCTGGGATTTCGGCTTTGTGGTAGCCTGTTGAAGGGTGGCTGTGACCCATTCTGGAGTTATGCAAAGACAAACAGAAAAGAGAAAGCTTGGGAGAACGCGTTGCTCCAGGCTAAAAGGATACACGAGTTCACGCCTGTAGCGAGATGTACCCTTTTTCCTCTGTTCTTCTGTTGTGTAGGCTGTATCAAACTGCTTGGATAGCATGCTCGGTTTGCCCACTGTGCTTGAGGAGGAATCCGCGCTGGACGGTTGAGCTGTGTTGGAGGGTTGATCAAGGATCATGTTGGAGTAGATAATCTGGCCACTTCCGTTGAGGATCCCTAGTCCGCACGATGTGTGAGAGACTAGGAGGTCAATTTTATCTATCTCTCATTTTGCTCTCCTTTTGCTACGGTCACCCACCTCGGGGCCGCACCTCTCAACCTAATGGAGAAGAGCTCTCCTTTTGCCACGACCGCCCCAAAGGGTTTCCGGTCATGCCTCTCTTTTACCCTATCTTTTGCCTAGGCCGCCCCAAAAGGGGTTTTCGACCTAGCGGGCTCGATTCTTTTATCTCTCGAGTTTGCAAGGGCGAAGGTTTCAAAGGATTCAACCTTCAAGTGCATTGTTTTATACTCCATCGATGAGTTGTGTCTGCTGCTCTCCTTTTGTCGAGGTTTGTTGATTTTTCAAGATTAGCGATGCCGGAGTTTTAAATCTTAGCGGTGCCTTGTTTTGTTCATTGGTGGGTTTTTCCCGCGTCTTTTCTCTCTCTCTTCATTGGCGGGTTTTTCCCGCTTCTTTTTGCTATGTTTTTTTTCCTTACAACTGGGGTTTGTTTTGTGCCCCATGTCTTTGTTTGAAACTCCACGATTTTGCATCACCGAGGCCGCTTTGGTGTGCTTCGCCTCGTGGAGACTTGTTGTATGTTACTAGCCTATTTTGTGAGGACCGGCTTTCTTAGAAGTTTGACTCTCGCGTACTCGGAAGTCGAACTCCGTGTCATTTGCCCTTGCAAGCATTACATGTGAATTTCCCCTGTTGTCTAGGAAAAGAAAATGTCAAATTGCCCCATATGGAATAGGGAACCGAGGTTGTCTCGGCGCGAATGTTGAACGGGGATGTCCCGGTCTTCATTTGTTGAAGTGGCCCGTGGTAGGCGCCTGGTGTGATGTCTCTGATCATCTCTTGTTGTTTTTTACAGCGCGTGCCTCTTGGAGGGTGCACGTTGTTGGAACCACTGGATGTTCGAGGAAGACGGTTGCACTAATGCTAAGTGATTCGCTCGATTGTCCTTATTTTCGACTTCATAGGGGGGTACCTCATCGTCGGACACCTCCCTTGTCAAAGTATAAGGAAAGGGTCCGAGACAAGTTCTCAAAGAAGTGTGAACTCGTGCATCGCTCTTCGCCTGTGGTCAATGTGCCCCTGTAAAGGATGACAAAGAAGACAATGCATTAGGCGATTATGCGGAGAATATGTGGTAAGAAATATGAGATGGTCACACAGGAAAATCCCTTTTTGTCCCGCGCGCGACCCATGGGGTGCCACGTGTAGGTGGCATTTGTTTCTGGGAATCTAGTCATCACTACTCTGGAGTGGTTAAACCGTGACTAAAGTCACATAAGCATATTTTCCCTAGTTGCTAGTAAGCATACGCAGTCGTCCTAGGGAAGGCTCGAGGAGTCGGGTCCCATGAGGACAGGCGAGTCGAACAGGTCCAACAGAACTAATAGGGCGTCGCAAAAACTGTCCTAATGCTCCATTGAAGGATTTGTTCATGTCGAGAGCCCATTTGTGGGAATGCATTTAAATTAAAGTAAAAGAGAGTTTAAAGAAGACTGCGTATGTTGCCCCCGTATTCAATCGGCGACCACAACAGAGGTGAATGAGATCCATTCTTTGATCAGAGGCATGATCGTGCTGGTATCTCCTGTGATCGAGAGTTGGGTCATGCTCTGCTTGTGTAGCTGTCACTTCCAGTCTTTGCAGCGAAATGATTAGACTTGCTCCTCGGAGTATCGCTTGGATGAATTTGAATCCAAGTCGATTTTGGATTTCAGATGAGCCTGAAAGTAGTAAATGCGAGGTGTCAAAACCTGAATGTAGTAAATGCGGGGCCAAAACTCCAAAGCAGTAAATGCTGGGCCGGGGCCCGAAAGCAGTAAATGCAGGACCGAGGCCCGATACGGGGCCGAAGCTCAAAAGTGGGGCCGAAGCCCGATGAGAGACCGAAGCCTTAAAGTGGGGCCGAAGCTCGATGCGGGGCCAAAACCCAAAAGCGGGCCCGAAGCCCAATGCAGTAAATGCGGGGCCGAAGCCTGATGCAGTAAATGTGGGATCGGAGCCCGATATAGGGCCAGAGCCCGATGTAGGGCCAGAGCCCAATGTAGTAAATGCGTGCTCGATAAGAAAGTGCAAGAGATGCAAAAGTAAAGGTCAATGCTGAGGAACAGTGCATGGCACTGCAAAGCGATGACTCTGATTTTTCTTGCGGTCTTGCTTTGTGGAGCAGGGATGGGGACTTAGTGTTAAAATCCCAAGGAGCTGGATGAGAGACGTTTGTTGTCTCAATTGTGGTCGCTCAGTATTCAGGTTGTCTTCTTGTTGAGAATTTCCTGCAATGGGAAAAGAAAACAATGAAATAGCATAAACTGTTCAGGATTTCAATGCAAGAGTGTAGGGAAGCGAACTGGCCTGGTAGGCGTCGTGCGAGCGCACTGAGGGACGTATGCTGAAGATTCGGCACGGGCAGGGAGAGATGTGCTCGCACGACGCCTAGTGACGCGCTCTGACAGGCCAAGAAACGTGTTGGAACACGTGGAGGCGTAGAGGAATGGTGAAGACTGTAGGTTATCTACCAGCGAAATTTGGCACGACTCACCTGTCATGTGAGAATGCGTGGTAGTTACAAAATAATAAATAAACAGAATACATGCGATGCATGAGTTTTGAGAATACTAATGCAATCATTCACATTGACTAGGACGGTTCAAAGTACAATGCAAGTTTTGAAATTGAAGTCCTAAGTCGATTTTCCACTGCGCTCGGGGCGTGAGCCTACGCCACTTTGGAAAGCACCGGTTCTGGGCCGAGACCTCTCCAAGGCAGTATTCACTTGGGCCAACTCTTGATCACGTCTCGAAAGCTCGATGTAGGCGCCTGCGAGTTTCCTCGAAATTGATTCCTGTGGCTCGCTCCTTCCTTCGTCGGCTTCCTTGAAACTAAAGCATCGAGAGAGAACCAAATGCTAACAGTGATGAAGGTTATTGACTTTCTGTGGACGCAGAGCCAATGAGTTCAGTCGAAGAGCATAACGAGTCTGAGGTTACAGAAGCATTCGCCAACTTTTTTGTTGAGATGGGGATGTCTCCTTAACAACTTTTTTGTTATGGCGCCCTCCTCTCACTCACTCACTCCCTCCCTCCCCCCTTCCCCCTCTCTCTCTCTCTCTATATATATATATATACGCGAGGGCACTGGGGGCCTTGACGCATCCGGTGACTACACTTGTAGGGGAGGTCACAGGCCCCCACCCAAGTTGCCCCTCTCTCAACCAAAAAGAAAAACTTATTTAAAAAAAATTAAAAGGAGATTAAATAAGGATGCTTAAATCAAGTTGTTTCCCTTCAACAAGTCTCAGGGTTTGAGTCTTGTAGATGGAAAAAATATATGCTGGCAGAGCTTTACCCCTTAGTTGACCGATCTGACT
The DNA here is from genome assembly GCF_007655135.1 of Punica granatum. Taxonomy (NCBI): domain Eukaryota; kingdom Viridiplantae; phylum Streptophyta; class Magnoliopsida; order Myrtales; family Lythraceae; genus Punica; species Punica granatum. The sequence goes on along the minus strand of NC_045130.1, from coordinate 29,278,663 downwards.
CGAACTGGATTAGTCGGGACCAATGGACTACCAGATATCGAAGTACACATTTAACAAAAAGCATAAATCAAGTTGTTTCTAGCTTTTTTCACTTTTTTTAATTGTATATGGACTAAGTTAACAACGTTACGTGCCACGTCAATGTTTATGTAACCGCCATTGATGATAGACTATTTTGTCTGATGAAATGAACATCTAGGAAGTTGTGGTTGCGAAAATCTTATTTTGAGGACTAAAGTGGTGGGTAATAAATTCTTTGAGGACTAAATTGATAATATTGACTCATAAGAAAACGATATCATTATCTATTTTGATCCTAAAAAATGGTTCTTTTTCCAGCGTTAACTCCATGTCAGCTTTCACATCAAATTCCCATCACAGTGTGGACTAGCAATTGACGGCTAGACTATTTTTTTCACTTACAAGGGACGTTATGGGCTTAATATAATGAAATGAAAATCCTAAATATATATAATAAAAGGGCGCGGATACTCTCACTCCCACCTAAGTATCGAACCTGGGATAAATTGCTAGATTAGTGGACGAAATGGACATCGAGGGATAAATTGGTTTAAAATTATTTTAAGGACTAAACTGTTAATTGAGAAATCTTTTAGGGACCAAAATGATAGTCCCTCTTTCTTATATCTCCAAACACTCAAACATTTAACGGCCATTAATTCATTGAACAATGATAGATATAGAAACAAGTGGTCATTTAATGGCCATTAATCACGTAAAAGTCCTAGGCATGGTAGGTGCTCTCAATCAGTGGCCTCAACACGGAACCTATGGACCCCCACAAAGATTCAAATTTGATTCAACTTAAATTAAGTTTGTATTTGATAACAACTTAATCAAATAAGTGCTTAAAAGTTAGTTATAAATAAGTGGAAAAATAAATGAAAGGAAGAGAGAGAGGAAAAATGAAGGTCTAATTATACATAATCATTCAGTAAAAAACCACTTAACAAGTAAATAATGCAATCGACATAAAAAAATCAATTTTAACTTATTAGTATCTTTAAGTACTTTCTCACGATAGATCTTCTCATCCATATCTTTCCATTTTATTTTTTTCTTTCTTTAACTAATTTGTAACAACTTAACTAACTTTTTTTCAGTGTGAACCCTGGTATCTGAAGTTCAATTGGAACCCGACTAATCCAGTCGAGCCGGGTTGACCCACTAAAGGGTAAAACTCTCTCATCGTGGATTTTCTTTACTCATAAGGACTCAAATCCGACACTTTGCTTAAGCGGAACAACCATCGAACCGCTTAAATCAACCGACGTTAGTACAACTTAACTAACTTTTAATTATTTAATTTATCAAATACACGCTTAAGTTAAATGTTTAATTAATTAGTGAACTTTTTATATTCTTAATTGCTTATTTACTTAAATACTACAAAGTTTTTTATTTTTATGTTTGCCCTTGTCATTATTATAATATATTATATTTATAGTTTTATAAACAATTTCAACAACGAGCATGTGGCTCAATAACATATTGAACTCTCCAAGTGGCTGGACTATACTTGCATTGAAGGATTTGAAACCCACTAAAAGTATCTTGTAATTAATTTCAAGCTAATGTTAAACGGGATTAGTCTCCACAAATAGTTAGCTGCTTGACAGCAATGACACATGATTTGGGACTTGATAGAAAGTGTATTCTTTTTATCCTCAATTTCTAGTTGCTATTTCAATTTCGTTCTCAATGCGTCACAGTTTGTCCATTTAGGTCTTATCACTATAATTTTCTCCAAAATTTAAGAAAACTACAAAAAAAAATAAAGAAATGATTGCAGGCACTACATTCGACTCACTAACAGACCTTCAGCTATCTGGGGTGAGGGTATTCACTGTTGGTGAGACCCACTCTCTTAACATTGATATCCGAAACTAAGACTTCTTGGATTAGTGTTGATCCGGGGAGGGACCATCATTGGCAGCCACACTCACCACACAAGGTTACTAACTTGTAGCCAAAATTAAGATGCATTTTCCCTTTTTAATTTTAACAAGAATACTTTAGGGGGAAAATCATGAAAATATGAAAATATTAAACATTTGAGAAAATTTTACTTAACAATCCGTGAATTTTTGAGCAAGGTCCACAATAGCTGATTTGATATACAACCCTACATATATACTAATATCTCTTGGGGATTTGGTTCCGAGATGGACGGATACGATGAAGATGAAACATGAACTCGACGAACACGGACAAACACGAAGGATGGGAAAGCTTCAAGGCACGATCAATGCTTTCCAAATAGAATTATCTGCCCCCACATGTAGTTTGCTAATGAGCGTTGATGGAGATCCTCCCAGGATACAACGAAGTTTAAGAGTTCTTGATTAGCAAAGTCGAACAATTGACGAACTCTCACTCCTTTTTCTTGAATTATTTCGAATGATTTCAATCATAACTTTTGGTACAAGAGCCTATAACTTATAATGATCAAGGGCACCAACAAAGTGTATATTCTTTGTTTGTAATCGTTTAGGACGTCTCTTTTCTGTTAAAATCAGTCCCACAGAGGAACCTTTTCGGTTATTTGAACGTTTATGGACGTTATTGAAGGAATAACCGCAATCCCGCTCTCAGATTGTGATCCGAAACTTATTTCTTCGAACAATTCACCGTGATTGTTCGAACAATTCCTCGAAACGTGATACGAAATCACATTTACACCGATGCCTGGCTTTTGTCCTAGTGAGTATGAATTACATCAAGTAATTCATTAATGTATAGACCCAACGAATTTGCAATCTACTAATATCAACATTCCCCCTTTGGATTGCCAATTCCAGAAATTAATTATACAACGATCATGCATAAGACAGTGGTGTTCGTAAATTAAACTCTGTCTTAGTGTAAACTCTCAAAGTACGAACAAGTGAGCTGTGGCTAGTCGTTTAAACTGTCACTCTCGAGTCGATATCGAAAAAGTCATACACTCGATCGTAAGAACTCAAGTAAGAGCTTTCATTTTAGCACCGTTATGACCATGTGCTCATCCCGTTTTCATGAACATGTGCAAGTGAAAAACCTTGAGAAAACTCTCCTTCATATATGTACTTGATTTGCGGATTGATGAATCGGTTAACGAACTTGACCAATTTTGCAGTTGCAAATTTGAGCATTGTCACATGTAATTCCATGGAATAACAAAACTTATTTCCATGAGCTCAAATTTACACAAAAGTTGTTGGATTAATAATGGACTCTGCCCTAGCAGCCCACTAAGCAGCCCCACAAGGGATGCGTCCACTATAACTAAATAAGGCCCATGCGCCGGCCCAAGTGAGAGACAATATCTATATCATAATATATATTTTCCTAATATATCTTGGGGAAGATCACATCAAATATATGTGGAATACATCAAATATTCTGAATATCTCGGAATCCCATCACCTCACACCCCTCCTATATAAACCCTAGAAGGTATGTTATTTAATTCCAAGCAATATTATACAGTCTCAAGCATAAATCTAACTTAAGTATCGGAGGAGGAAATCGAGAAAAACCCTCGATCTCCCTTGTTTGCAGGTTCGAAGCAGAATTGATTGAATATTTAGGATAGCGACAAACTAGGGTACGAATTCGGACTCCATCGTTTGGCGCCATCTATGGGAAACGATACAAAAGGCTATGAACGGAACTATTGTCGAGGATCATTCATCACATTTACCGTATTCAGAGACATGACAGATAAGTTCTTGCTTCCACTCAGCAATCTATTGATGCACATACATATTTGCATATATATTTGTGTGAATGAAACGAATCTAAGGTTATTTTGATTGGGCAATGACGCAGCGTACAACGCAAGTAACAGTCACAGACCTGTTGATTCGCGCACGAATACCGGAACTACGACCCTCTATACCTATTGATTCTACGAATACCAGGAAATAGGCATCAAACTCGAATCGATCCGAGATTGGACAAAGCACAAAAGCTCTGAATTTTATTGATAATCCAAAAGACAACTCCCTTCTACCCTAGGGCTTACAACGTTTAAATAGAGAAAACGAGAATAAATCGAAAGAAACAAAATATCCTTAAAAATAAACTATCTCCTAAAATATCGAAATATTCTTAAAGATAAACTAACAAAATATCCTTAAATATTGAAGATATTTATGACCGTGAAAATTTGCGACATCTGGAGCAGAGGCTGGATTAGCTGTATCAAAGGGATTAGCAGAGGGATCAGAGGCTGGATCGTATGGTAGAGCAGCTAACACAGCAGATGGCTGCACCTTTAGAGAATCAGAATCGGAGAAGCATTTTTTGTAGCGGGAGGCGATGGAGATCCCGAGTTCGACGAGGAGGAGGAGATTGTGATAGATTTCAACATCAATGATAGTGGTCTTCAAGGATCAGGCTTCTATGAGGGCGCTTTTGATGACTGCTGGTCTGCGGCCCGTGCGACCGTCGGAATCACTGGAGGAAGGCATTAACCGTGGACCCTAGCGACAATTGGAACCGTGGACCCACTCAGAGTCCAACTCAGCTAACCTTCTCTCAAAGTGATTTCGCCAAGAGTAGCTCTGAGTGAATGATCTATGTCTTTGTGCCTCAAGGGCGTAAAAACCACTAGGCCGACTTCGATCCAATGCATATTATATGTATTTGAATATGAACCATGTATATCACAAGGATACATCTCATAGTGTGTCACGACCCGAAATTTCAGTTGGATTTTCCCTATCTTTTCTCGATATCCATTACCACATAACTATTAATCTAAAACTGCCTTTCCATAAAATTCCCAAAAAAATATAAAACCAACCTGGTAAGCTCTAATATGTATGTACATCTCAAAAGAGAGATTTTCTTTTTCGCACCCATATCAATAATACAACTAAACAAAATTTCAGGTCGTAACATTTTCAAATCCATTCTATACCAAAAAGGGTATCTATCAAATAATTAAGGTCCCTACCTAGTTCTCCGAGCTAATCCCCGATATCAAAAAGTGTTTCTTCCGCGCAGCTAGAAGCTTATCTGAAAAAATATATGCAGGGTGTGAGCTGCATCTCAGTGAATACTATATTCCAGAGTAAAATGACATTTTTAAATAAATATTTAATTACAAATAACTAAATAATCAAATAACTAATATCATCACATCCAATCCAACTATCAACTCACTCGGCATACGTACACAGCATGTATATATATATATATATATATATATACACACTGTAATAATAATTATATCAAATATAATAACTAAATTTAAGTTCTACTAACCAATTCACACAACCCTTCCAACCGTTTCTCTAACACCCAATATCACATAAATATCAAATATTCACTCATTAGCATTCCATAGCAACTCACAACACAATCAATTGACAGATCCAACTCTAGCAACATCACGGTTTTCATAGAACAACTTCAGACAATCTCAACAATCATCACACCTCCAACAATCTCAACAATCAACACATCTCCAACAATCATACCAGCCAAACAATATACAATACGAACCAATTAATATAGCCATAGGGTTGCATTTCCTCGCAACAGAGTTGTGACGGTACTGTGACCCCGCACTCATATCCATAAATTCATCATTTCCTTTCTCATAAGCGGGGGCTGCCCATTATCCTCCGGCAGTAGGAGTCTAAGCGTCCATTTTTGTATCCCGCCGGATCAGCGGTCTAGGCGTCCCCTTTTATATCCCGCCGGATCCGCGGTTTAGGCGTCCATTTTTGTATCCCGCCGGATCAGCGGTCTAGGCGTCCCCTTTTATATCCCGCCGGATCCGCGGTCTAGGCGTCCATTTTTGTATCCCGCCGGATCAGCGGTCTGAGCATCCCTTTTTGTATCCCGCCGGATCAGCGGTCTAGGCGTCCCTATTTGTATCCCGGCGGATCAGCGGTCTGAGCGTCCCTTTTTGTATCCCGCCGGATTAGCGTCTAGGCGTCCCTATTTGTATCCCGCCGGATCAGCGGTCCCATGGCTATAATCAAACAATAATCACAAGCATAACAATTGCAACCATGCCATCGCACCTCATATATCATCATACACAAGCATAATCTCAATCACATTACAATGGTACCACATTATCATCACATACCTCATACATAATCAACATATACAATCACACTGCATATTTCAAATCAAAATAAACATAAAAGGGCAATATCTCTCAAATCAATTCATACAACATAGTAAGACCGATTTCTTAATCTTTAACTATCACAATATTCTTTCTAAATAATTTATATAACTATAATACATCATTTTACAAGATAATAGAGTATTCACATAATATATATATATATATATATATATATATCATTTCGCAATGGAATAAAGTACTCACCTAATACCAAAAATGGTTCACCGACTTCACCTTTTGGGTGCACCATCGATGTCCTCAGCTCCTATTAATCATAAATATAGCCTGAAAAACAAGTTATGCCTAACAATCATTTTCTCCCCTAATTTTCATACTAAATCATCCCGCAATGGCCTTGGAAGATCAACACAACTAAAGATATAAACACAACAATAACACTAGCCATAGGGTCTCAATATATCTTCATTCTACAAGGAAACGCAGTATTGACAAAAATTCTCAAAATATTTCATTGGAGTTGAGCCTAAGGCTAATCTCCAGGGCCCCTACCAATTTCAACATAAAAATCAGATGATGTACATAATATACAAGGTGGTTTTCTGTTTTAATAAGACTCAAGATATTTTCATGAAAAAGTCCACTACTAATCTCACTATGCTATTTAGTAATGTAAATAATGAAAATGGAACTTCCATTAACCCATGATCTCTTTGCAGTATTTTATCTCAAATAAATCTAAGAGAAAAAAAAAAGTTTCTTGCAATGCTTCTGACTAATTCAATACCAAACTTCTCCTATTCCTCCCTTTTACTTCCTATCAATTTCTCATCAATAGTTAATCTCATATTCAAAGAAATAACTAATTAAACATCATTATTGTCCTAACTTGCAGTAATAGTCGACCCTTCAAGCTTACTTCAATCACAACTAGAATAAGAGATAAAAATGACCTAAAGACACCCACTCACCCAAGGCAACACAAGTCAAGGAAGAACTTCAAATTTAATAGCTACTAGAGCAAAAGTCGATCAACAAAAGAGAAATCTTATTCGGTTACCAGCAGGACAACTCAACTCAGAAAGATAAATCTCATATTAGCTCCTAACCAGCAGCACGAACGAGACAAGGAAAAATCTCAACTAGCACTTAAACATGCAACTAATTTAACTAAGTATAAACTCAACCTCTTCATCAAAACTATACAACTATTGTTTCTTCTCATTTCTCCTCCTCTTGCTCAAGGACACGCAAAACAAAGAAAGAGAAACAAAAGAATCGGGGCAAATGCAAATATAAGAAAAATGGAACGAGTTCAAGATAACTTAACAAAAATGAGTTCCAAGATACTCAAATCAACTTTGATTTTCGATTCCAATGCCCCTTAATTCAACTATGGAATACCCAAAATGACATGAAAAGCTGGGGAGAATGACCTCAAAGCGTATACGAACGAAGACAACTTACCATATGATATGAAAGTGACCGAAACAAGTCTCTATAGGCCTCGCACATGACTGGACAGCATGCAAGATTATCTAAATCTATCTTACGGAGTCCTAATTATAAGTAATCAGTCCTCTAGAAGCATCTATAATTTATGTTAGTCTATGCTCCAACTCAGAAAAGATTTAACAATCTTTCAAGGGAAGAAACATAATTAATGAGGAGACCAAATGGAGAAATGAATTCAAGAACTCATATTTAGACCAGAATTTGCTATTAAATCTGGAAATAACGCAAACCACATTTGCCAACACCTTGAATACTTGACATTTCATATTAACCATACGTGCCACATGAAGGGAAATATTATCCGTAATCTCATCCCGATAAAATAATGAAATCTATGATTTTCCCCTTTCCGTTATATCGGCATTGAAGCACAATCCCGATTTACACTTACTTGCAACCTTTCTTCATTTCCTGGGACCGCCAGTTAAAGCAAATTAAGTACCACGACAAGATATTTCTAGACGTCAATACTTGCACCAATCTCCAAATAAAACCGATCACTCAATGGATAATCCGTCTATTCCCCTTTCCATATATGCCCTATTGCAATCAAGCTCAATATATAACTCCAAATCGGACTCCATCCATCAGATTAGAAATCCCAGCAAGAAAAGGAAAAGAAAAAATAGCTAGATAGGAAATATCATGGACTACACCGGGCTACCAGACAACGCATAAGTGATAATCTATGAATCTAGAGGAGAATCTACACTAATATGACATACGGATTGTGAGGAGGGAAGGAGAAGGAGATGCATGCAGTTGAGATGCAAAGCAGACATGACGAGAGCTCACATCTCAATAGGAAGCAGAGTCAACAAGGATCCGATTAAAGAGAGGACCCCTTACCTTAGGCCAACCTTGTTCCATTCGTCCATCTTCTTCCGCTTCCCTAACTTTTATCTCGAGCTTAGCCTCTCTCTTGCTCAACGCTCGTCCCGATCTCTCAACTTCTCTCTCTCTCTCTCTCTCGTTCTCTCAAGCTCTGTTTCCCTCGTTTTCCCCTCAGCCCAGAACAGAGCAAAAAGAAAAGAAAAAGAAAGAAAAAGGAAGAACAAATAAAATGATCAAGTGATGGCGGTGGAGATGGATTTAAGGGGAAATTGAGGGCCACGTGGGGCCCTTCTACCCTACCCTTTTTTTTTTTCCTGTGCAACAACTTATATATATATATATATACGTGTATATATACATATATATATATATGTAGATATACGTATATGTATGAAAAAAAATATCCGATCTTACATAGTGATTCCAGGTCAAGTACCCGTTAGAGGAAGCTTACCGAGTGAACAGCGAGGTTCCTCAACATGAAACGAACAGTGGAGTACAGGTGCGCGTTCCGATTTGCAAGTCCTGTCACCACCGAGCAAGGCACGGTCGTGTGAATTTGTACAATGACCTGCAAGCTAACGAACGATAGAGCCTGACAACTTCGAGATAATTATACTATTATCGAGAAGCGTCGATGTGCCTGCAAAGCACCAGCCATGAAACTTGATGAGAACTATCAGAGAGCGAGCAAGGGAGTAGCAGGGGCATGGGGCATGGATTGATGAGACCCCGATGCATGTGAGCTGAGCATCAAGGAACTTAAGCTCGCTACCGAGCAACACTGTGTGAGCAATGTCTAAGCAAGGGGACAAGAAGCTCTACATGATGCAACACCTATTCCAGCACAACAAAGCGAATAGCGATTACAGGTCGCGAACCTCATGCACCTGTCCTGTGTCCATAGCACGAGAAAATACGTCACTTATGGAAGGTATGGTTCGCGAGATGCAGCGTTTGCTGACCAGCACGATATGAGAAGCATGATATTGCGGTGCGAAGTGTGACGTTGGAGAAAGAAGGCACAACGAGGCATTTGTCCTCACGAAATCGTATGTGCTGGCCTAATGACGGGCTAACGGTGATGGCTCTCGTTGATTCACTAGACATCCCAGCCCTTGTACCTCCGGCCCCGCGTCACTTGGCAGCCCCTCTGCTCATTTTGATAGTGTGCCACGCGAAATATGTTTGTCTCCAGGGGCGCTCGTTTCGATATTCTAATTATTGTGAATGGCAGGAATATGAAAACAGAGCGGAAGTTGGGAAAGCTCTTAATATAATTCCTTTTGGTAAGAGGGAACAGGCCTGAGCTTGCTGTCAAAACGACTTGCTCGAGTCTCTCAGTGTATCTTCCGCCACTAGAAACGAAAGCAAAGTGCTAGCCGTGTTCGCGTGTATGCGAAATAGCAACTCCTCCGTGTAAGAAACATGCACAATATTGATTTCAACTGCTGAGGACCTACGGAGATAAGCATCTCATGCTTATTTATATATTGTATATTCACAATATTCATGAAGAAACAAAACGAGTGGCTCCTTTTATATTTTGTTTATATGAAATTACGAAAAGCATGATCTCACTAGAATTGTTCTTGAGAAACATTGTGTACCCATGAAAGGAGCCGATCGTACAACCAAGGAGGCAAAGGAGTCACAAACTAGCAGCAAGAACTACGAATTCCGATCCCCAGGAATAAATGACCGACGCTTTGATTTCAAAATTCATGTTGGGTACCCCCTCCAGTGAACCAGATCAAAGGTCCAAGTGTGAAGAGCAGCGAGGCATGCAACAAGTGGCAATTTGAATGGTCGGGTGGAACAGCAGTAGCAAACGCCACGACCAAAATTTCGACCGATAAAATCTGAAGCATCTGCAGCAAGCGACAGTGCTAGGGTCTGCATGTCGCTTAGCAACAAGAAGTTTGCACAGATTCCTAGGCTCGTTGATAAGCAGGTGGGAACCTCACGCACAGCCAGGGGGCACGTACCCTCGCGAGAGAACAGCGGAGCGCAACGATTGCTAAGAACCAGTAGAAGGCATCCAAGACTGAGGCATGAAGGGCGCCGGCTGTAACAACATAGGTCTCGCTGAGCGAAGAATCTCAACAGAAAACCCCATGGCGCATAGCCAAAAACACGTGGACCAGAGAAACAAAACGGTAAAGGTTAAAGGACGTTGTCAAGTCCACGCGAGGGAGAGGCCCAAAACTCGATTCAAAGCTCTCAATAAGGGAAAGCAGATAAGGAGCTGACAGAAAAAGAACCGGGAGGGACTAGTTCGCAACACTGTCACCATGCCTCCGCCAAGAGCCACAAGAGGACCCCCCTCCTCCAGAGCTAAGTTCTAGTCTTAATTAAACTCCGTTTCAAGATGCAATTTTGGCAATAAATTTCTATCCTTCCTTTCTCGCAATTTTGAGTAAAAAGGAGGACTCTTGATTTTATGTGCATGCCACTCCATACAAAATATAGGAAAGGGAATGGAAAGGGGTTACGCACCTATGTAGTTATGCGTCCATTATTCACAGAGCAGAGACTGTTTGTTCCTCTGTTCTTTGGGAAACAGGGAGCATCGAGAATACCGAAAAGGGGACGACCAATTACCACAGGGGTAGAGCCTCTATAGCAGCTCCACTCTTGCAAAGAAGATGAGATAATCTCGGCTTCTCCATTTCTCTGATTTTCCATTTCATTTAATATTTTGTTATCTATATTTTCCACTTTCTCGTGCCAAGCCATGAATAAGAAACAAAGTGAAGTCTCATGTCTTCTTGGTTATATATCTGCCATGCAAAATGCCCACCGTAATCGGTCGCCATCAACTAGCAAGAGCACAAAGCCCATAATCGCCCATCAAGCCCTGCATCTTCATTAGGCGTCGGCAAGACATGTCACACACCAAGAAGGTGTGTCACAGCAATGGCTGAAGCATGTCAAGGAGTCATGTGAGAATGAGAGCTTCGTCGATGCATCATCCGTTCATAAGCTATATCATGCCTTAAAGGAGAAGTGCATACGCCGGGAAGAGTGATGTGTGGATTTCACCTCCCCTAAATCATGAGATAAGCCTTTCTCTATCTATCCTCTCAGTTCTTGTTTATAAATATTCTATAAGCTTTTAAAGCACTAACCCGAGTCGGGCAAACGCATGAGGCACCCAAGGTGCCAAGGGCTAGAGTAGCTAAACTCAAGCTTTCACTGGGAAGCAAGAATACACAGCAAGGCTAACTCTCTACCAGAGAGCCCGTTCCATCACGGTCTAGCAAAAGGCTTCGACAACCACGGCAAGTCGCTATTTAATAAACCGACGGTGTACTGGGCGCACTATGGGGGCGGTAGACCCTAACATGCAGATGAGCACCCCTTCTTTTATCTCTTTAATCGCGCTTTTGGTTGCTTGGTGCAATTATTATATGAACAATGACTACGGATGCACTTATTACGCCCCACTATTATATTTTCTCGAAATGTGATTTCGACAGGCTTGAGTAGACTGCGGCCGACATGAAGGAATCATCATGAAGCCTGTAGGCATTCCATCGCATTGAGCCTCTACTCGTCTGCAGTCATTCCATCAGACTGGCCGAGTCGGAGCGCCAAGCTCTACTCGCTTCCAGTCACTTTAAGTACCTCGTCCTCGTTCGACAAACTAAGTCCAGTCGGAGCACCAAGCTCCGCTCGTTCTAGTTAAATTAAATACCTCGGCCTCTTCCGAGAAACTAGTCGAGTTGGAGCGACAAGATCCACTTGCTCCAGTCAAATTAAATGGTCTCATCTGAAAAACTAGTTGAGCGAAAGCGACAAGCTTCGCTCGCTCCAATCAAACTAAATAACTTGGCCTGGTTCGAGTGACGGACTAAGTGAAGGCGACAAGTAACTCGACAGTTATGCATTGACAAGGAGGCTGGCCGGGTTGGAGCGACTAGGTCCACCCACTCCAGTTGAATTCCATACCTCGTCCTCGATTGAGAGGCTAGCAGAGTGAAGGCCACGAGCCTCATTTCCTCCAAGTCAACTAAATAACTCAGTCTCGTCCGAGCGACTTACTGAGAAAAAGCGATAAGCTCCACTCTAAGTCAACTCTAAATAGCTTGACCTCGACCGAGTGATTGCCCGAGGAAGGTACAATAATCCTCACATGATCAAGCGCCGTAATCTTCTAGCGCGATAATTCTCTAGTGCAGTACTCTCTGCTGAAGTGAACGAAATGCCCACCCGCATCAAAGCGTGTGGGACCTAATCCTCTTTGTCATAGTGACCTCTTATAGGGAGGGGGGTAATTTTACAAACGCTCCGCTACACTGGGGGCAATATGCAAAGGCTCATCAATGTGCTGGGGTCTTCATCCTTAATGCTACCATCTGAAATGCTCTCACATGTATTGGGATCAATCAATACAATATTTAGCACTCGCTTCAGTCACATTCCATGCCTCAGCCCCGACTGAGAGAACGACTGAGCGAAAGCGACTAGCTTCACCCATCCTAGTCAAACTAAATATCAGTCTCGTCCAAGAAATTGACCGGGTAAGAGCGATGAGCATCGCTGGCTTCAAGTCAAAAATAAAGAACTTGGCCTCGTCCAAGCAGCTGGTTGAGGAGATAATCCTCGGGTTCGAATCCCCTTGGAGCCACCGGAGCGCCTTTGGCGTAATTACCCGCTCCGTGCGCCGCCGGGGGTTCACCGAGCCCCAGGGAAATGCGAAAGTCATATTATCCTCGACTAACTCCTACAAGTGATTATCGAAATAAAGGCAAATACATCATATTAAAGCATCAGCATGACACTTGTTGGCAACTTCAGCTGATTCAATGGTGGAGATCCCTTCGTCTTAATACCTTGGCACCATGGAGGTGAAGCTCCCTCCTGTGCTTGTGCTTCAATGCCTCGATCTCCTCTAGAGGCTCATCCCTCGACTTCTTGAAGGATTACAGCCGTTTTTTTTCCCCGTTCGCCGCTCAAAGCTTTCCCCAACTAAGCAACTTCCTTCTAAATGTTGTTGCGTTCGACCTCAGTTACACCAAGGTCCTGGCAGACTATTCGATGTTTGCGCGACTACAATTTGGAGCCAGTTGAGCAATAGCCGACTGATTGAGTGAAGTGATTCTCGTTACTTCGAGTCTAAATTACCTCGATTGAGTGAGTAGAGTAATCTTCGCTCAATAACGGGGGGTCCTCAGGCAATTCTTGCAAACACTGCCCTTGCACTAGGGGCAATATTCGAAGCCTACTTGATGTGCACAGGCTATTTCTAGTATCACCTGCTTCAATAAAACTAGACACTGAAGTAGCTTCTATACTTGACAACATGATCCTTGCTAGCATGACCAACTGGTATTTCATCTAGCAGTCACTCATGCACTCATCAGTAGGGGCATAAACATTTCACACCAATCTCCTTGTTCTCATCTTCAGCGACCAGAGCCAAGCAAGTCTTAAGCAACCTCTTCATCTTCATCTTCATCCTCCCTCTCTTTGGAGACATCCAACAGAAAATTTACTTTAGAAGTATCAAAGCTACTGGGGGCATAATGATGACCTATTCCCGGAAATGGCTACACCATATCATACACATTATTGAAGAGGAAAAACAACAGCTTTGTCTGGTGGAGCGACTGACAGTAGTTCAAGCCTTAGGGTCCAAGTGACTTGCGTCATTGTGCCTGACAAATGATTTCTTCTATTTGCCTCCAAGTAAACTTAGAGCCGAGTAAGGGGCAAATGATGGACTCCGCCCTAGCGGCCCACTAAGCAGCCTTACAAGGCATGCATCTACTCTAACTAAATAAGGCTCATGCGCTGGTCCAAGTGAAAGACAATATCTGTTTCTAATAATATCTATTTTCCTAATATATCTTGGGGAAGATCACATCAAATATATCTGGAATATATCAAATATCCCGAATATCTCGGGATCTTATCACCTCACACCCCTCCTATATAAACCCTAGAAGGTATGTTATTTAATTCCAAGCAATATTATACAATCTCAGCCAGAGATCTTACTTAATAATCGGAGGGGGAAATCGAGGAAAGCCCTACCCTCAATCTCCCTTGTTTGCAGGTTTGAATTGGAATTGATTGAAGACTCAGGAACACGAACACAAACTAGGGTTCGAGGTATAAATTTGGACTCCATCAATTAACATACTTTATTATCTAAGGAAACGAGCATTATATCACGAGCCGTAGTAGTACACAGTCGGATAGGATTAAGCATACCTATGTAAATAGGAGATTATGCACCAAGAGTTGCTCTACTAAGCGGAACCCTTTGCATAACCTGGATTTTTATTCAAACACATAGAAAGGACATCACAGAGGAAACCAGACGATAATAGACCCGTCCATGGTTGTTAGAATCGCGATTCGAATCGTAGAATCGTACGATTCTACGATTCAAGGAGGATCACCGATTCTGATTCAGCTAGGTGAGTCGGGATTGTAGAATCGGAACCGAATCGCGTGTTGAATCGTAGAATTGCAGAATCAGGCCGATTCTGCGATTCTACGTTCAGGCTGGATTCGGCCCGAAGCCTGGACCCGAAACCCCTCTCCCACCCGCCCTTCTTCCTCTTTTCCTGTCATGAAACCCTAATTTCTCCCCTGCTGAAGTCCTTCCAATTCGACCTTCGAACGTCTTCGACGAAATCTTCGATAGTTCAATCCACCTACTTGCTTCGATTGACGGTCCACCACCTTCTTCTTCCGAGAAGCTAACTTGTCCAAGCTTCGATTGCGGTTGCGGACCTTGCGGTTACTTCCTCTGTATTTTCCAAGTATGAAAAAGTGTCGAGTACTTTTCCCTTTTACCCCAATTGCACAGCCCTTTCGCGGTTGAATGGATGTATCCTTCATGTTCTCTGCTATTTCCTTTCGATTGAGTTTGATGGGTTAATGTGTTTCCGATGCTTTTGCCGTCGAGGTTTATCAGCATTTCTGGGAATTCTCAGACTGGCGAGTCGCGTTACTGCAGCCAATCTTACCCGAAGTCTCATCTTATTCCTCTTTGCCGTTGTCTTTGCTGTCGTTGAGCTCGCTGCAAGAAATCCGGGTCAGTGCATCCTCGACTCGAACGGCTCTGTTTTCCCTTCTAGAGTCCCCATATGTGTACACTGTCGATGCATCGTTCTGCCAGCCTAACTACTATTGCCATGCCGGCTTACAGTCTTGTTCATTACTGTCTGCCCGTTCTTGTCATGTGTGGTTGTCCGATATGTGTGTTTGGATCGAACCACTTACTGTGAAGACATGATTTACAGTATCAATTTGGCCCATAATTTGATGGGAAGAAATCTAGCGGTTTTAACTAATCTTTTCTGTCATTTATTTTTCTGATATGAGTGCAAGGTTATTAATGGTTCCAACTGGAAATTCCAAGATTACAATATAGAAATGCTGATCTTCATCCTGCGCTGATGTCTGAAAACTTATGTTATCGGTTCTCTCTGTTATTTTCTGTTCCCTGTCTCTTCTTTGTAGGTTTGTGTTTTTATTTGAATGAACAAGAATTAATTTTTTTTGCTCAGAAAAGTATGTTACATATATATATATGTTATTTTTTTTAATTACAGGTAGAATCTTACGATTCACGATTCGAATCGCGATTCACGATTCTACGACCCTCGACCGATTCTAGGTAGAATCGCGATTCTGACAACCTTGGACCCGTCGCATCATAGCTAGGAAAAGTAATAGATTTCATACCTTATTCTGCAGTCTACAAGTTGAAGTTGAAGTCCTATAGAATCAGGGGGACAATCTTCTCCATTTTATATATTATGAAAAGCCATTTGTAAGCAGTAATGTCAATCGCTGTGTGAAAGTCGTCCGTGGCATGCAGCGTCCCCATAGATGGTCTGCTCAAACCCAAGAGAACAATAAAAGCAGTTGTAACCATGATATTGTGTCTCTTGCTGTAATTGCAAGGCACGCTGTCACGATTCGCACTGTACCAACTATTCGGATCAAGCGTATTGCCATTACAAATTTTATACTGTTTCTACAATTGGGTGCGTAACATTTCACCCAAACATAAAAAAGATAAAACAACACCTCTGCAAAGGGCACAACTTTCATGGAAGTAGCCGTGTCAGGTTTGATTGGTTAGGCACCTTTGATTTGTTAACACCACAGGTTTGATTATATATACAAAGGCGATAGTGTTGTCACATAGGTTTCATCATGCTTTACTGATATATGTTATGATTCCTTATTTGATTTATGCTGTTAGAATTGTATGCTAAGCTTTTATTTGAAGAGTTTGGCATACAAATAATTTTGTGAAAGAGTCGTCTAATCGCTTATAGTAATGGTGCAAGAGCAAAGGCGTTAATGCTGTGGACATCTTTGCTCTTTCGTTGTAAATGTCGATTTGGTTATCAATGTTCCAGCTTCAACTATGTGTGTAGGGCTTTGATCGGTCAATCAACAATTAGAGCTTTGCTAATTGCCTGCCATTGTTGTCGAGCTGGTTCGAATTCTCTACTTGCAATTGAATCAAGGATGGCCAAGCAATTATGTAAGCCTTGTTCCTCCTCGGACGGAGGCATCCTTCTAGAAGCTAATAAATAAATTATTTTAATTTATAGATTACTGTTTTGCAAGACGACAACTTTAAAAAAAGAAAAAGAAAAAGATAATAATGGAATAACATTTATTTGTTCTATTCCCACCAATGTCTCTCGCAACATCATCCCCAAAAAAAAAAATCGAAACATCTAAGACAGATATATATTGACATTTAAGTTCCCTCTAGTAAAGGGCAATAAGAAATTGAAACATCTAAGACATTTACGGGCCGTTTGGATTCGGAGTTAAAGTCAACGAAACTTTAACTTTAACTTTAACTGAGGAAGAAGACAAGGGTTTGTGGGCCCACCAGTTTGACTTTAAATAAAATAAATGGATGTAGTAGATAATTGCAGTGTTATCAGAACCGGACCGGATGATGAACCGGAAGGGGTACGGGGTCATGGGTTTATGGGTCCAACCGGGGGTTCGATGGGTCGGACCGCTCGTTTATTTAAAATAAAATAAATATTCATATTATTAAAAAAATTATGATAATTAAGATAAAAGTATGATGATTTTAAAGAAATATAACAATAGTATAAGAAAGTATCTATATTTAATATTTCTTACTTCAAAATAAATATTTTATTTTAATAAGTACTTAAAAGTTGAGTTAAAAGAACAAAAAGTGGTGGTGGCTTGGTTGGTAGTATGCTAATATGAAAAGCAAGAGGTCATGAGTTCAAATCCTTACACAACCAACCAATTTTTACATTAAATAGGAAACCCATAGAACCGGCCGGTTTAATGAAATTTTGCTTAAAACCGGCCGGTTCAATGGGTCCGGCGGTTCAAAGCTGCCATTTCGGTTTTTAGGCGAACCGGACCGGACTTGGTGCCGGTTCCCGGTCCGACCGGTCGAACCGGCCGGTCTGGTCCGGTTCTGATAACAATGGATAATTGTGTATAATGAGATTGTGTGTTTGAATAAGATATAGGACCCACTAGTTTGACTTTTCAAATGTGTATTTTGTTGTGTAGTGTAGAGTTAAAGTTAAAGTTAAAATCATGATGATTTTAACTTCGAATCCAAACAGGGCCTTAAGTTCCCTCCAGTAAAGGGCTCCTCTATCTACCTCGTGACTCTTGCTTGGGGTTCATCCACCAAGATTTGAAGGCCAGCAAGATTTTGTTACATGAGAAGATGAACCCTAAAATATCGGACTTTGGTCTAGCACGGACTTTTCAGGCCACTCAGGATTTCTTGAATATCAAGGGGGTCGGAGGGACATTGTAAGGATCGATTTCCTTCAACAAAGATATTGACGCCTTGTTTGGGATTAGATTCTATTTTAACTGTTTATATATATATATATATATATAATTGGATTGTAATGATTATATTATTGAATTATGAGAAAAAATGTGAAAAATTAATGAATATTTGAGAGAATTTAGTATTAAAAATTAAATTGAATGGTTAAAAATAATAATAATAATAATAATAATTGTGTTGTTGAATTGAAGATAAGTGGAGTAGAGTTAAAAATAAGCTTTAATAACAAATTAAATTCTCCCATGTGCATGACAGTGGCCTTTATTTTAGGGGGTACATGTCTCCAGAGTACGCCACGGGAGGTGCATTTTCCAAGAAATCTCAGGTGTCCAGCTTCCAGTGTTGCTAGTGGATCTTGTCAGCAGCTTGAAGAGCACTGTCACCTTAAACGATAATGGACAATGTGAAATGCTGATTGAGTGTGTAAAATATATGGGCATGGGAATTATGGAGATTCGGTCGTAGAAAAAAAGTATGAGGTCAATGTTTGTGATAACCGATTCTGCAATCAAAGGAAGGTGATTGAAAGCTTGATTCATTCAATAGCGTTGTACTATACATTCGAAAAATAAGTATGAATGCTGTACTTATGTTTTGCTTATCATTGTGCCTTCTCAAATGACCATTAAGAATTTTATTTTTGACTGAACTTGTTGTAAATTCTTCGAAGGATAAGACAGGAAATCATTTGATTTTTTACCCATGCATCCAATATGTTAGCGATGGATTGAACCATATTGAGGGTGTGTATCTCAAATAATCTTAAAAATCATTTCCATTGCATATTGCTGGCCTAGCAGCAAGAAGTTATTAAGTTGTGTCTATCAAATTCCAGTTGATATTGATGTCAAACTTGGCCAGTACCATGGGTCGATCAAAACGATATCTGGATTGATCAAAAGATCCCTAACTTCTCAATCTCACCTGTACTTGTTGTTCTAATTCATCAAAATTTCTTAGCGGACTATTTCATCAACTTGGAGGGCTTGTTGAATTTTCCATTGGAAGACCATAAACTCTGTCTTTGGCACACGTTGACCTGTCTCGACCAAACAAAGGGGCAGTTTGATTTTCCTTTCCTGCAGAAAGATGACATACTGAGAAAACGAAAGAAGAACATCAGTTCAGACAATCGGAAATTTAATTCAAACAAGATTGACCTCTGAGAGTCGTGAATAATAAGTTCAACGCCTGTCTAAAAGCTAATCTGACTGTTTGTATTGGTAGAATGGGCCGTCCGTGGAAATCTGGTGTAATAGCATCTTCTCTAGTCGTGATAAGGTACGATGACCTATCCTGTTTAACTCAGTGAAGCAGAATTCACCTTCGACGAAGGTTTTTTTTTTCTTCTCATTCCTTTCAGTAATTGCCGGCTTCATTATCTGGTAAAGTAACCGGTTTATTACTGATTTAATTTGGATAGCGGCTTCCTTATCTGTAGATTCACCAAACCGATTTGCACTGCTTCGCCCTATAGGTAATATGACGCAAAGCAGAACTAGTCCTAAATGTTGTGGTTACAAAAATCTTTTTTTAGGACAAAAGTGGTGGGTGATAAATTCTTGGAGGATTAAATTGATAATAAACAAATAAAAAAATGATATCGTTTTGCGTTTTGATCTTAAAAGTGATTTAGGCGTCTTAATTTAATATCCTCTAACAAATTTTCCAAAAAGTCCAATTCTTTTTTTTTTTTTGGTGGTGATGGGGCAACTTTGCTGTGGGAGCTCCCTATCGGCGGCCTCACTTGGGAGGGAGGTCCTCGGCCGATGAGCCCCACCTAAGCTGCCCTCCTCTCTTACTCTCTCTCTCTCTCTCTATTTAGGTAAGGCCGCTGGAGGCCCTTAATGCCTCCTGTGACCTCACTTGCAAGGGATGTCACTGGCCCCCATCCATGCTGACCCATTTGTCAATCCAAATTTTTGAAAGGAGGATAAATAAAAATGCCTAAATCAAGTTGTTTTCAGCTTTTTTTTTCCTTTTTCTTTTCTTAATTGTGTATGGATTAAGTTAACAGTGTTACATGTCGCGTCTCTCACTTGTCTTTCCAAAAACTGCCCATTAAAAATAAAATAAAAATTTGCGAGCTACTAAAATGTGGATTAAATATCAATTCATATATTTTCTAACAATCAAACCCACACCTCTCACTTGTTTCTTCTATTTCTCTTCTTCTCGCTTCCTCTCTGCTCTCTCCTCCTGCAAGTCTCACGCCACTTAATATATTTTTTCATCTCTTCACCCTCCTAATCCTTAATAGTTAATAATATTTTAATAATTTTATAAATTAAAAAATGAACATACTCCTATTTTAAATAATAAATATAAGCAGTACAGGTTATTGAATATCTTCTTTAACACGCCTTTGATTTTACAAATTGAAATTATATATATTCACTTCGCGCGTTGAGCATGTCACTTCTTGTATCTCCAAATGCTCAAACATTTATTGGCCTTTAATTCATTTACTAATGGTAGATGCACAACAAGTGGACGTAGTTCCCAATAAGTGGTCTCAACACGGAAACCTGCGGACCCCCACAATGATTGTTAATTGATTCAATTTAAACTAGTTAATATTCGTGTTTTGTTGTAATATTTCAACATATACTACGAATAAATATAAATAAAAAAACATATCTGCCGAGTAAATATGTCAATAGAAATGGTGAACGAGATTAAAAAATAGTGAATTATGACAACAAACAAATACTTACTATAATCTTTTAAAAATGCGAAATATATATACATATATATCGAGAGATAGAAATTCAACTTGTAATATGTGCAGAGAGGAATTGTCTATGACTTAAATGGGTAAGGAAAAAACTAATAGAAAGATTATATGCATGCGAAATGAAATATGTCATCTATTTATAGGATTATAGGATATTTGTCTTGTTTCTCTAGAAATAATGTAAATTATAGAAAAACATTTAATTTTTCAATAAAACTCATTATTATATATAAATATAGACAAATATAAAAATTCATTAAGTACAGTACCAAAAAAACATAATACCAATTCATTTAAGTGAAAATGAAAGGTCTACTAACGTGAAACTATGGGTTTTATGATTGGCCTTGCATGGCACAGTTACATCCTACGCCCGGACTTATGTATATTATAATGGATTAATTTAATCAAATTAGTACTTAAGAGTTAATTATAAGTTAGTTGAGACAATAAATGGAAGGAAGAGAGAAAGAGAAAAAGTGAAGTCTAATCTACTTAATCATTGAGTAAAACCAATTAACAAGTAAGTAATGAAAATTTCACATAAAAAATAAGTCATTTTCTATTTATTGATGCTCTTAATTATTTCCTCACAACACATCTTCTCACCCTATCTTTCCTCCTTCAACAACTTAACTACCTTTTAAGAATTTAATTTATCAAATACATGCTAAGTCTAATGAGTCAATTTTTATGAGAGAAAAAGTTACAATAACTAAATTCTTAATTGCTTATTTACTTAAATACCACAAAGTTTTTTTTAATATATTTGCACTTGTCATTATTATAATATTATATTTTACTATTAAAAACAATTTCAACAACGAGCATGTAGCTCATCAATAAATTGAGCTTTTTCAGTGGCCGGACTATACTTGCAGTGCTGGGATTTGAAACCACTAAAAGTACCTTGTAATCAATGCAAAGCTAATGTTGAATGGGATTACTCTCAACCAATAGTTAGCTACTTGACAGCAATGACACACGATTTGGGACTTGATAGAAACATGTTCTTTTCATCCTCAATTTTCAGTTGCTATTTCAATTTCATTCTGAAAGTGTCACAGTTTGTCCATTTACGTCTTATCGATTTAATTTTCGTTAAATCGATAATATTTTCTAAAATTTAAGAATTCTTTTTTAAAAGGAAACGATTGTTGGTACTACATTTGACTCACCGGTAGACCTTCAGCTATCTAGGGCGAGGGTATTCACTGTAGGCGAGACCCCCACCCCCTTAAAATTGATATCTAAACCTAAGACTTCTAATATCATTCTTGAGGGGAGGGAGCATCGTAGGCGACCGCATTTATCACATCAGGTGAGTAATAGTCAAAATTAAGATGCATTTTCCCCTTTCAATTTTAACAAGAACACTTTCGGGAAAAAAATAATAAAAATAAGAAATTATTTTGAATATTTGAGAAAATTTCATTTAATAATAGGTGAATTTTTTAGCAAGGTCCATAAGAGCTGATTTGTTATACAACCCTACATATATACTAATATCTTCATGATATATAGTAATATCTCTTCACTGTAAACCCCCCTAAAAGTAAATATAGTTTTATAAAATTAGAAATGTATATCTCTTCAAAGTGATAAATAATTAAAGCGACATCCCCTGAGGTTGCAGCCACACACTTCCAAGGCCAATTTTTTATTATTTAACTGCTAACAACAAGTCAATTGTCAACATGAACCTTTCCTGCCAGGTTAGGTATTAGGTTTTTTTTTTTTTGGACGTCCATCCTCTCGAAATTGACGATTCATATCATAGAGGATGTAGTGCAGTGACGCACAGATTTGTTTGTTTACTAAGAGATTTCACTTTCGATATTCGTTGTAGAACTACCTTTTCTCTTTATTAGTTATTTAGGAGTTTTATTTCATTGCATTAGACTAATGGGCATCCATTGTAACCCAAACAAAAAAAACGAATTTGACAGGTCGTTCAATGACTGATAAATGTAGATTTCGTAGAAATTTCAACTTGGAAGCTGCAAACATAATGGCATCTTCTTCGTTAGATGACATTTCAACACGGCCATATATAAGACTTGAGATGGGATGCCCGGTTTTATTCAGCACTACACAATCATTAACTTAGGCAACTTGCGGGGAGTTCAGATCAGTCTTGAAGCTCAAATGAGATTTCTTGTGTCTTCCACTGTATTCTGGTCACTTCTAGCATTATTGTTGATGCTTGGTTTGTGTGTGTGCATGGATTCACTGAATCAATCCCAATCCATGAGTGAGGGCGAGACGTTAATCTCCGCCAGAGGAAAGTTCCAGCTGGGGTTCTTTAGTACAGACAACTCGAGCAACCGTTATCTTGGGATTTGGTTTTATAACATCCCAAGTAAAACGATTGTTTGGGTTGCAAATAGAAATAAACCCATCAATGGCTCCCTGGGTCTTTTGAAGATCGAGCATGGGACTCTTGTTATCCAAGACAACTCTGGACGAGCATATTGGTCATCGAATCCACGGAGTCTATCTTCGAGGAGCACAACCACAAAGCTCCTTGATTCAGGAAACTTGGTTTTGAAATACGATAACTCGGAAAGTTATCTCTGGCAGAGTTTCGACGATCCTACCGATACAATGTTGGCTGGAATGAAACTTGGCTGGGACTTTAAGGATGGAATGGAGTGGCAACTTACGTCATGGAAGAGTGCAGAGGATCCTTTTCCGGGGCACTTCTCTTACAGAATGGATCCCCGTGGATTTCCGCAACTGAAGCTTCTTGAGGACAAAATCACAAGGTATTCTTGGGACTTATTTGCTGATGTCATCGTAATTTTTTTCCCCGTAAGTATTGACATTGTTGTGGCACATCTTTTAGAATTGCTTTCTTCCTACCTATCATTTTTTCGCATTTATATTTTAAAAGACAACTGCGACTGATCTAAGTACTTATCTTGTCTTGAATATCGATGTATATCATGACACAGATGAGGATTACTAGGTGACCCTTTTTCCAATTATTCTGGTGCTCCTAATGAAAAGTTTTGAAAGCCAACCGCTGACTACTACAAATTTACCGTGTTAGATGTGCTGCTTGTAGAATAAATTCACAAGTGCACATACCCATCAAGCATAGACTGGGAGGCCAATGATGGTCATGTGCACGGTATGATCGAAGAGCAAAATCGATTGCTATTAACAATATAAATGTTGCAAAAAGAGGATTAAATGCAGTGACATTCATCCTATACCATTTGTGTGATAAAAGCAGTGTTCTTGCAATATCTGTGTTAATGC
Organism: Punica granatum; assembly: GCF_007655135.1. Taxonomy (NCBI): domain Eukaryota; kingdom Viridiplantae; phylum Streptophyta; class Magnoliopsida; order Myrtales; family Lythraceae; genus Punica; species Punica granatum. The sequence continues at coordinate 29,254,345 of NC_045130.1, read as the reverse complement.
CTCCCTCCTATTCCTGTGTCAACATTTTAACAGGTTTAGGTCCCATCCTCGTTTCGGCAGCACCCACACATCTTTTGATTCAGTAATCACCTCGATATTCGTATATGGTTCTCAGCAAGCATACTTCTCATATGATCTCCATGACCAAAACAGTTTGCTAAGGTTTCTCATAAATTGCACGGGCAAGCTCCAACATTACAAATGGAATACCCAAACGCTTGATTGGACGCTCTTAATTGAGTCACCAAGTGATTCATGTGATGAGTATGCGAAATGCGGTCCTAACGCAGTGTGTGTCATTGTGAATGCTGTCCGGATATGCGAATGCCTTCCGGGCTATGTGTCCAAGTCAGCTGAAGGCCCAGACAAGCTTGACCCATGGTACTCGGGTGGGTGCACAACAAAAAGCCCATTTAATTGTTCGGGTCCTGAAGGTTTTAAACGGGTGAAGCGGGTGAAGTTGCCTGATTTGGTGTTGTTTGAGATGAATACTAGCATGACCCTGAAGGAATGTGAGAACATGTGCCTGAGAAATTGCACCTGCACTGCCTATGCACATATATTTGAAAGCAGAGACAAAAAAGGCTGCGGGTTTTGGTTCGGAGATCTTCTTGACATAAGGATAAGTTATAGTGAATACGAGGCTAGAGAACTTTTCGTCCGCGTTGTGGCATCAGAGCTAGGTAACATATAATGCAATTCATTCACTTGTGAAAAATTATCCCCGTGAAATTCCCACAATATCTTCAAGTTTATTGACTCCTTTCTCCTGCCTAACAAATTGTAATAACAGAAGGAAATTCCAAAAGGTGGAAGGGGGTCGTTGTTGCTGCGGCTGTGATTCTATCAATCTCTTCTACAATATTCTGTTTATGGGCTTCTTGGAGAAGAAGAAGAGGCCAAGGTACCTCAGTCTTCCCTTCGCTCTGGCTTCTTTAAGCAATCTGATAGAATTGTCCCATTGATGAAAGGTGTTTGTACTCAGCTTCAAAAATCGAACGATCAATATTGCATGCTTTTATTTTTTGACAGGGGTAAGGCTTGATGATCATGCTGGGGAAGAGGAGAAATTTGAATTACCCATGTTTGGTGTGGCCATGATTTCACGAGCAACTAACAATTTTTCCCATTTCAACAAGATAGGGCAGGGAGGCTTCGGTCCTGTTTACAAGGTCATCATCTATCCTTCCCTAAAACGTAATGCAATCAATATTTTTATCTACATCATGTATTTACAGTTTGACATCAATGCTCTAATAATAATTTAAAGGGTCAGCTCCAAAATGGGCAAGAAATTGCCGTCAAGAGACTGTCGGAGACTTCTAGGCAAGGCCTCAATGAGTTCAAGAATGAGGTAGTGCTGATTGCAAAACTTCAGCACCGAAACCTCGTAAAACTTTTGGGATGTTGCATAGAAGGACAAGAGAGGATGTTAGTGTACGAGTACATGCCCAACGGAAGCCTGGATTCGTTTGTATTCAGTTAGTGCCATTCTATCTGGACATTTTACAAGCAACATGTCATTATCAATTGAACTCATGGAAATGTTTCAGCAGGCACAACTGGAGGAAGTTATCTATTGTGGAGGACGAAATTTAACATCATTATTGGAGTGGCTAAAGGACTTCTTTATCTTCATCAAGATTCAAGGTTGACGATTATCCATAGGGACCTTAAAGCTAGCAACGTGTTGTTGGATAGCAAGATGAACCCAAAAATATCGGATTTTGGCATGGCCAGGACATTTGGGGAGGATCAGTTCTTAGAGAAAACCAAAAGAATAGTTGGCACATAGTAAGGCCATCAAAAAGATTCATGAAACCATCTGGTCTGGATACTTCAAATTCATATTAATTGTTTTGTAGTCTCTAAAACTGAAAATACTTTTCTTTCCACGATGGCATTGCAGCGGCTACATGTCACCGGAGTATGTTGTTGATGGGATATTCTCAATAAAGTCAGATGTCTTCAGCTTCGGAGTGCTTGTACTCGAAATAGTTTGTGGCAAAAGGAACAGAGAGTTTCATCATCCTGACCACAATTTCAACCTTCTCGGGCATGTAAGCTTGTTATCCAAAAGATAGTCGTATTTTAGAGATGCTCTCATATGGGATTTCCTTTTAACATATGGAAATTGCAGACGTGGAATCTATGGGTTGAAGGGAATGCACATGAGCTGATACATGAATGGATGGAGGATTCTTTCCCGCTTTCGGAAGTTATGAGATGCATACAAGTTGGGCTCTTATGCGTACAAAGATGTCCCGAAGATAGACCGACCATGTCTTCTGTGCTCCTGATGCTTGACAGTGAGAGTATGAGACTTCCTCAGCCCAAGGAACCAGGGTTTTATCTAGAAAGGATCCCTAATGGAAAAGACTTCATAATGGATGGAAGTGAGAAAACTGCCAAGGAGATTACTGTAACTCTATTGGAAGGTCGGTAGAGTTGGGAACAATCTTTTGAGTTTTCCTATGTTCAGGGGAAAGATGTACCTTGTTGAATCGATTTTGAGTATTAAGAGAGTCATAAATTTAGTGGCTATAACCAACAAGTCCTTCGCAGCCAAATTAATTCTTTTAGGGAAAAAGATATTTTTGATTCTATAAGTTTGGTATTAAGTTAATTTTGATCCTATAAGATTTAAACGTATCGAATTAGTCCTATACGTTTGCTCCGTAAGACAATTTTAGTCCTATGAGTTCTGAAAGAGACATTTTTGGTCATATAAGTTGGCTTTCAATTAAAATGTGGTCCTATAAGTTTTGAAAAAGAAATACATTTTTGCTCTTATAAGTCACGAAATACACCTAAATTGCCTAATGAAGCTAATGTATAGGACTAATTCGGCACTTTTAAAACATAGAGAATCAAAATTGACCGAAGGCTAAACTTATAGGACAAAAAATGTCTTTTTCTCGATTCTTTTAGATCTCTAGAAATTCAAAATTGACAGGTCACTATCTTTTGAACCATGCTGAATTAACTGGTCATTATTGACAGGAAACCATTTGATCCTTGCCCATCCAATATGTCAGCAATAGCAATAGACTGAATCATGTCGAGGGTTTATTAAAAATCATTTCCATTGCATTTTGCTAGTTTAGCTACAATAATTGTCTATTACCAAATTCGAATTGATATTGATATGAAACTCAAGTGGTACTAGTAAATCAAGATGATCTATGTGTTGATCAAAAGGTCCTTTTTCAAGCACCAGTACTGTGTGCTTTAGTTTCTGAACTCATGATCAGAACTTGCTCGAATTTGTTCTTCTCTAATTCATCACAATTTCTTAAGCAAAGATTTGTTGAAATTTTCCATCAAGAGGCCATAACTCTTAGGCGCATGTAGAACTGTCTCGGATGAACAAACAAGCGCTTTGATTTTTCTTTCTAGCAAAAATATCGACATCGGAGAAAAAGAAAGAAGAACTCTCATTTCGAGTAGCAGTATGCACACAACGCTAAGCTAAAAGGATACTTTCATTAACTTGAACTCTGCAATATTTATAGGAGACTCAGCTGAACCAAACTCAGCTTTTCATGGCACAAAAAGAAAGTAACCTGACCACAAAGATAGCAAAACAGAGCAAACGATACTTGACCAAAAAAATAGCCAGATACACTTAGAAAACAACCAATTGTCAAGTAATGCCTGAAGACATCCAACATTCTCCTCCTAGATAAGGAGCTGCATACTCCTAGTTTCACTCTAAGGAACTCGAATTTTCTAACGTGGAAAAACTTAGAGAAAATATATGCAACTTGCTTTTCTGTCTTGCAGTACACTAACTTCACCATTGTTCTGCACCTCCCTCAAGAAGTAACGCTTGACATTGAGGTGCCTAGTTCTTCCATGAAACATGGGATTTTAGGGTATAGCGACGGTTTCTTGATTGTCTACATATATATTAGTGCTTTCTTCTTACTTTAACTGCAAATCTTGCGTCATTTTGCTCGGTCAAAGTGCATGCTTGATCGACTGCTGTAGTTGCAGCCACAAATTCAGCTTCTACAATTGATTGTGCCACAACTTTTTATTTCTTTGAGCACCAACAAAAACATGTTGTTTCAAAAGTAAAGCAATATTCAGTTGTGCTCTTCATATTATCATCAGAATATCCATGCAACTTGAGATTCTGACCTTTGCTAGATTTGATGCCATAAGGTTCAAGAATATGGATAAAATACTTACTGGAAACAAGGTGTCACGCCTAACCTTCTGAGAAATTCCTTCAGATACTTCTTTTGGGCAAATGAAGACTTCATTATGAGCTTGCATGACTTGGATTTTTCATTATGGGCAAATAAGTCATTTCTCCAATATTTTTCATTTTAAAGATCTTCACCATCTCCTGCTTGGATTCTTCAATTTGAACCCCAATGCTTCTTGTCATAAGCAAGTCATCAACATTAAAGAGAAATGACCACAATGTTAAAAGCAACCCCTTTGACATAGACTATTGATTCGCTCGAGCTTTCTTCGAAACCTAAGTTCAACAAGTGCTCATCATTTTGTTGTACCAAGCTTTGGGAGCCTATTTCAGTCCTTAGAGAGCCTTCTTTAGCAGACTTCTCCTCCTATCTTGGTACATGAAAACCTTTTGGCTGCTCAACATAAATCTCTTCTTGAAGCACACCATTTAAGAAAGCAGGCTTCACATCCAATTGGTAGATCTTCCACCCTTTCTGTGCTGCCAATACAAGGAGCATTCTGATTGTGTCCAGCCTGGCTATTTGAGCAAATTAAAGGTCTCAGATAAGTCCGCCGTCCAGACTTGTGTATAGTATGCCTTTGTACTTGTTCACTGAGCCATGAGGATTGAGTTTTGTCCTGAAAAACTATTTCACTCCAAACACCTTCCTGTCTTGAGGCTTCTCCACTATCTCCCAAGTTTGGTTTTTTGCAACCATGGCCATCACCTCCTTCATTGCACCCATCCATATTTGATTTGCTTTGGCTTCTTCATATCATCAGGTTCAAAAATAGCAACAATGCATCTCTAGTATAAGTCTGCGAGTGACCTTGTCCTTTTGACAGGATGATCATCCACTAGTTCATCAAGGTCCAAGGACACCACCTGATGTTTGACTTGAGACTCTTCTATCCAGTCCCACTGATCATGTTAAAGGAAGTAAACATCTCTACTTGTCACTATCTTCCCTGTCTGAGGCTGAAAAGTTCTGTAAGCCATGGAAAGCAAGCTATAGCTAATGAATATTCATGGCTCAACCTTCTCATCAAGCTTATCCCTTTTAACCTAAACTAAACATTGTCTTCAATGTTTAAATAAGCACGAATCTACCAGAACAATGAAAAAGTAGGGATGGAAAAGGCACTTCCCTAGATTGTGTAATTATTCACCTCCCCAGAATTCCTCGAACTCAGTCTTCTCATCTTCTTTCTCTTCATCTTGCTTTCAATTTGAAACAAGAAAACTCGAGCCAACTTCACTTAGATACTCATCTTACCTCTTTTGGTGTTGTCAAGTCTTTCTTTCCTTTGTTATTGTAAGCCTCCCACCTAACCTAGAGGGAAAATTGGCGTTCCTCAATAGTTAGGACACGCTCGAGTAGAGGATTTGCTATCTTGGGTGCTTTAGTAGGCTGGGGCATACCACGACTTCTGCTCAGATTTGACTTGGATGCTGGCACAGAGTAGGATTGTGAGCGGAGCTGCTCAGTTCGTTCATGGTGCAGTCAACGGCATTGAATCTGGTGATACAGGGGCTAGCAGCAGCGTCGACTCTAGTCGCTAACGATGATTGACTCTCTGTGTCTGTCACGACCCGAAATTTCGATATAACTTTTCCTAAATTTCATCGAATCCATTATCATATAAAAACTTACTTCTCATAAATTTCCAAAGTATATAACCAATCCATCAACTCTAATAGGTATATACACTTTTCCGAAGATTTCTTTTTCGCTCTCACATCAGTGATATAACTAAACAAAATTTTCAAGTCGTAACATTCTCAAGTCCATTCTATACAAAAAGGATATCTATCAAATAACTAAGGTTCCTACCTAGTCCTCCAAGCTGATCCCCGATATCAAAAAGTGATTCCTCCGCGCAATCGGAAGCTTATCTGGGAAAATGTATGCAGGATGTGAGCTGCATCTCAGTGAGCACTAAATTCCAAAGTAAAATGAATAATATTAAGTGATAATATATTTTAGACAACCAAATATTCATATAGATAGTAGTAGCATAACCAAGTCTATCAATTAATTCACTAACAGGACCTATTAGACAATACGTACAAATGATTACTAAGTTCATTCATTAACGATCAATTACCCTTATAACCATATAAACTATTATTAGAATTAACCATTAACCCAACATCATCTTGCACTCTTAGCCTAACTAAATCAAATTAGCAAACAATACGGCTTCCACATAATAATTCAAATAATCGTAGCAATCATCACATTTACAGCAATCCAACCAAACAAACAATATACAACACAACCAAATCAATATAGCCATAGGGTTGCATTCCCTCGCAACAGAGTTGTGACGGTACCGTGACCCCGCACTTCTCGCTCATATTATTCTCAACTCCCAATATCCATATCTCATAAGCGGGGGCCGCCTATTAACCTCTGGCGGTAAGAGTTGACCTCAATTTGTATTCCGCCGGGTCTTAGCGGCCGATCAGGCCCCTATTTATATTCCGCCGGAGTCCAGCGGCTGATCATGCCCCAATTTATATTCCACCAGGTTCAGCGACCGATCATGCCCCTATTTATATTCCGCCGGTTTCAGCGGCCGATTAGGCCCTATTTGTATTCCGCTGGGTCCAGCAACCGATCTGGCCCATTTTGTAATCCGCTGGGTCCAGCGGTCCCATAGCTATAGTCAAACAACAATCACAAGCACAATCAACTGCAGCCATGTCACCTCATATCATATACCCACACCAAATTCTTATTCCCAAGTTACCACAATCTCCGTATACACAAATACAATCCCAATCATATTCCAATTGAATCACATTATCATCATCTATTTCTTACGCAATCTACATATCCAATCACACTGCATATCCCAAGTCAAGTTGAAACATAAAAGGCCATATTTCTCAGATCCTTCCACACAACATAGCAAGACCGATTCCTTAATCTAACTATCACTGTATTTATCTTAAATAATTTATATAATTATAACACATGATTTCACAAGGGAACAGAGTATTCACATAACATACATACATACATATATATATATATATATCATTTCACAATGGAATGAAGAACTCACTGCATACTCAAAGATATTTCATTGGGTCGATTCTTCGAGGTGCAAAGCTCAGTCTCCATAAGCCCTATTAATTATAAGCATAAAAATCAGATAACACACAATACCATAGTTTTAGTATACATATTGGTGATATTAGATTTTTCATTCCAAAAGAAAAACCAGCATTAACACTTCCATACCCGGTCTAGCTTTATTATCCCTCTATTCCTCCATCAATGTGAAACAAATAAAATAAAAATAAAAATCATCCATGAACTTCCTTATAGCTTATTACCTCAAATAACTCAAAGGAAAATTTTTGCTTTTAACGTCACCAACAATTTAGATTTAACATAGCAAGATCAATGTTATAATATATTCATTCAATCCATAAGTTCCTCATGCCAAACTACTCCATCTTAGTCTCAAAAGAAAAGGATTAGTTAGGCTCAATTGCCCTTGCAAACTATGGGTACTCAAACACGCGATCTACTAATTATCTCCAATAAAAAAACTAAATCCAGTTGAAAACAATTCTTAGACAACCAGTAAGTTTCTCCTATCAACATTACTGCCTCTTCGTTACACTCCCTGCTTATTAGATTTCCCTCAAAACCTTGACCAGTATATCGCTCTAACTTCATCAATTTGGTAAATTAACTAATTCTATCTATTTAGAGATAATAAAAATTAAGAAGCAGAACATTTCTTGCCCCTCTAACTGGCAAAATCTCTGCAAATTTCGACTTCCAAGCATAAAAATCAACTGCAACAACCAACCAACTATACTTCTACTTCCTGCTCCATCTTTAATCCATTGAATACCTAGCAGATAACAGCTAACCCCGATTCATCCATAGCACAGCCATGAAAGAACCAAACCGAAAACCCACAGCTTCCTACATCTGACACAATGGCTAAACTCGCAACAAATCAAACTTTCCCCACAACGAGAAATTCGAATCATATAGAGTCCAATTAAAATTCAGAAGACGAACAAAACAATCGATCGAGATTCACCACATTGATGAAGCAAAGTCCCAGTCCCTTCCTCACCTTCGGGTGAGCTCCATCCCAACTCTCGATCGAGCTCTTTATTTCCCTCTCTCTATCTCTCTATACCTCTCTTTCTCTCTCTCTCTCTCTCTCTCTCTCTCTCTATTTCCTCTGCTTCTCCGATTTTCACCAGCTAAAACAGGACAAGGAAAGCAAAAGAAAGAAAACCACATTAACTTAAAACAGAGGGAAAACAAGGGATTCTAGTAACTGATCAGAAACAAGAATAAAACGTAGGGATTTTGCTGTGGTTAAAATCTGATTTTTCTCATCTTTGCTCGGCTGATTTGTTGCGACCGGAGATGGAGAAAAAGAAGAACAGAGAAATGACAAGTACCCAGAGGAAGCGGTAGGAGAGGAGAAGATGACCGCGGAGTCGGGTTTTCGCGGACATGCACGGAGCTTCTCGTCACTGCCCCTGAAAGTTCTGCACGCTCCCTCCTCTTCTCTGCATCTGTTCTGTGGTTTTGTTCCAGCGAAGAAGATAAAAAGAAAAGAAAGAGAACGATTATGAAGGAAATGAATAGGAGGCGGTGGAGAATATTCAGGAGAAAATAATTGGGCGGGCTTGGTGGATTTGGGCCAAACTAATTTAATTAGCCCACATATGCCTAAAATAAATTGGGTCTTAATATAAGTTTATGTATGGGTGTATGTAAATGCTTGTATATGCAAAATGCCAGGTTTCACAGTGTCGGAGTCGGTGCTACCGTGATTAGAGCTTGCAGTCGATAATCATCTTCGATTTCTCTATGTGCTTACAAGGTAAAGAACACGAGAGAAAGAGAGGGCTATACTGACAAAGGGAGACGGGGGATTAGAAGAAAGAGATTAGTGTGGTAAAGAAGAAAGAATAGTGAAATTGCCCAAAACGATCTTTCCTGATCGGCTGACTTTAAACTTAGTTAATTGCTTTTTTAGGTAGAATAACATGAATTGAATGGAGAGAGCCCCGGCCGCTTAATTTAAAGCCTAGGCTGCTGCTTCTCAGTAAAAATTCAGAATTCTCTGTACTTTCGGTCTACGGCTGTCGAACACCAAGGCCCCAACTCTGCATCCTCAGTAGTTATTTTTCCTCTTTTTTTAAAATAAAAAAGTAGAACCATCTATCAACAAAAAGAAAAGAAAATGAAAAACTAAAAAAAAAAACACGGTGAATTAACTCCGACTCCACATTTAGCACGGTCTGCAAATACAAAATAAAGTGAACAAAATAAAAAGAAATATAAAATACTACCTTGAATCGATGTAGGTGTCCCTCTTGAAGTGCACGATACCGTCGCTTCCTTGATTGCCACATTAACTCGTTTCTTAGTCTTCGAATCCTTTCTTTCAATTCTTGAGAGAGTGCCTACAGTAATAATCCATGCAAATCAGCCTAATCATTAAAAATTTTATTTATTGGTGGAGGCACAAAATTTTGATCAATTTCAGTAACTCTAAGAAAATTGGAAGTCCATCTCGATTTATCGCTCCTGGCAAAGATGGTGTAGATTCTAGTAACTTCAAGATTTCAAGAAAATCCATATCGTCAAATTCTCTTTCGGGAAGCAATGAATCTTCGACTGGATATTCGAGATTGCTTGCATCATCAGGTGGCATGTATCAGGTCCTTCTTGATCTTCTTTCTCCGTCAATATGGTATCGTCCTCGAGTTCAACGGTGCTGACACTTGTGTTCTCGTGTTCCTCAAATTGTTGCTCGCACCGTGTCATGTTCATCGTGACTTCTTCGATAACCTCATCCTTCGAGTTGAAATCAGTGTTGTTCAACAACATATCAATTGGTTGTGAAGGATAGAGGCAATTCTCTCCTCTTGTCTCTTGATTTCTTATAATAGAGCCACCGGTGACTGTAGGCAGCTATCCAAGAGAGCCAACTGGGACCATAGGTAATACATGAAACGTTCCCCCTCCATACTTGGCTTTTCTTCTTGTATCGGGAGCCATTGTTGCAATTCAAATCCGTATGAATTCGGCCATGTTGCATATTTTTCTTGTCACGAGAAGCTTGGTGGGTTCCACCAGTCCGCATCACCCTCAACTATATATCTTTTCATCATGCTTTTCATCGACGATTCATCACTATCAGACCAGATCTTATAAGATACCTACAAAAATTAAAGAAAGAAAACTAGAATATGCTAGAAAATATAAAATAAAGGATAATCGACAACCAAGTTGCTTAGTATCAAAAGTAGTAGAATTTTAGAAAACAAGTCCCCGGCAATGGCGCTTAAAACTTGTTTGACGGTTTGATAATCCCGCAAGTGCACGGACCGTAACAAGTAATATAAAGTTAGTAGAGTATCGTTCACACATGGACTTGACCTAGAATTCTACTAACGTTCAAAATTATCACAACTTAGTTAAAGTCAAGCAAATTAAAATCGGTTTTGAAATATAAAGTAAATTAAAGATAACTAAAAAATCAATTGGTGAGACGACCAATGATTACAATTTCTCCCACACTCCACTAATTTGATCTACTCCCTGTTTCCCTAATTCGATTAAGGCCCAATCTACTAACCTCAATTTCAAAACTATTTTCTAAGTATCTTCCGAATTGCTAGGAAAAATATCTAACTCGTCCAATTCCTGATATTCCTAAAAAATGATCATTTTTCCAGCGTCAACTCCATGTTAGCTTTCACGTCAAATTCCCATTACGGTGTGGACTATCAATTGACGGTTGGACTATTTTTTTCAGTTACAAGGGAGGCATGAGCCTAGTATAATGAAATGAAAATCCTAAATGTATCTAATAAAGGACGCGGGTAGTCCCACTCCCCACCTGAGTATCGAACCTGGGATAAATTGCTAAATATATCTAGCAATTGACGGCTGGACTATTTTATTAGTGGAGGAAATAGACATCGAGGGATAAATTGGTTTAAAATTATTTTAAAGACTAAACTGTTGATTAACCAATCTTTCAGGGACCAAAATGACAGTCCCTCTTTCTTATATCTCCAATATTGGTGAGACCCCACCCCTTAACATTGATATCCAAAACTAAGACTTCTAATATCATTCTTGAGGGGAGGGAGCATCATAGGCAACCACATTCCCCACAGGCAACCACATTCCCCACACCAGGTTACTAATAGCCACATTCACCCCCACCCCTTAACACTGATATCCAAAACTAAGACTTCTAAAATCAGTCTTGATCCGGGGAGGGACCATCATTGGCAGCCACATTCACCACAGTAGGTCACTAACTAGTAGCCAAAATTAAGATGCATATGCCCTTTTTAATTTTAACAAGAATATTTTAGGGGAAAATCATGAAAATATGAAAACATTAAACATTTGAGAAAATTTCACTTAACAATCCGTGAATTTTTTAGCAAGGTCCATATAGCTGATTTGTTATACAACCCTACATATATACTAATATCTGTTGGGGATGTGGCTCCGAGATGGATGAATACAATGAAGATGAAACACAAACTCAAAGAACACGGACGAACACGAAGGATGGGAAAGCTTCAAGGCACAATCAACGCTTTCCAAATAGAATTATTCACCCCCACAAGTAGCTGTTAGTGGGCTTTGATGGAGATCCTCCCAGGATACAACGAAGCCTAAGAGTTCTTGATTAGCAAAGTCAAAGAATTGACAAACTCTCACTCGTTTTTCTCGAATTCTTTTGAATGATTTCGATCATAACTTTTGGTACAAGAGCCTATAACTTATAATGATCGAGGGCACCAACAAAGTGTATATTCTTTGTTTGTAATCCTTTAGGACGTCTCTTTTCTGTTAAAATCAGTCCCACAGAGGAACCTGTGTGCACCCGAATTTCGTCTCGTCGGGGCACGCATGCGCGCGCCTAAATGCAACGCGGCTTGGGAGTGTCCACCTTCCCGGGGACGCGCGACGAACGCACGTGAGAAGGAGTCGCCACTACCTGTTTACGACCCGAAGGTCGAGGGCCGGTGAGTTGCCCGGGTCTAGGGGTACGGGGTACACCTAATTGCTAAGGCATATGGTCTGCGAAATCCGAGATTCCGAATTCGGGGGTTCTGTTACATGCGAGCCTATATCTCGCATGCCCTATCGGTACTCTAGCTTGTCTAGGCTTGCCATTTTATTTAATTACCGCTTAATTAAGTTTCGCTCATCTTACGCGTTTTGACACCGTAAATTCGAATAGACACTTGAACCGTCCACTCTCCGACCGGGATTATTACATGAATAAATATGTATCATAAAACCCTTACATTGTTCTCTCAAATAAAAGATAAATTACAATGACTGAATCCCGGTCGGTTCGTGTTCGGCCGTTATTTCACTCATGCTCACCGTATGATTTTGGAAAAGACCGGAAATTAAATTAAATACGCACTCGGTGTATGGGGGCATTGGACCCCGTGATCGAAGGTTATGGGCATTGGACCCAGTGAATCGTATCCTAAAGGATCGGGCTCGACCCGCATAACAAATAAGTGTAAAAATGTAACAAGTAAGCGCAAACAAACAAACAATGAGATTTTGTTATAGCTGAATTTACGTGAGTTAATCAATTATTATCCGGGGTATCTTGGCATACAAATCCTACCCTAAAACAAACAAATATGATGATGGATAGGGTATGTAGCATTCGGCATCATTTAACGGACCCGACAGACATGATATCCATAGTCAAGTCTCGAATGAGTGGGTTATTTTTAGATTATTCTGTATCGCGACAATATTGCTTTTACAGATTAAAAGTATTTTCACCTAAAAACCCAAAACCTAACCCTCTATTCGACTATTGCCCATGTTTGATTTTAGCCGAGTTTGTGATTAATTTGTTTTCCCATGTTTTGACCAATTCTATGCACAAACCTACGCTAGGATCACGGCAGGACAAGAACCGGTAATCATGCCCTTGAATCGGTAAATATGTGTGTGCATGAAAATCAAGATTACGTTGTACGTATCTCGGTGCTTTTGAAATTGTGAATTTTGAAAAGGGCATGGCTAACAGGTCTTGAACTGTCGACGCGATTACAAATTATTAATCAATTCGTGCAAACCAATTAAAGAAATCAAGTTATTTAATTTAGCCAAATTTAACGTCCCGATTATCCCGTATGTAGAATTTTAGGTTAATTAAAAATTTGCCGAAAGCTTTAGTCTACGGATTTCGAGCCGTCGAGATAGCCATTAGTTGACCGCCCGATAAACTCTAATTTCCAACATGGTCACATAATTACAAAAATGAAATTTTTAAATGGGGCACATACATTGTCGGTGGGTGATCCAAGTAAAAAAAGGGCCGGATACTTTTAGAAAATGTCCAGGGGACTGAATTGAATGATTTTAAAAGAGCAGGGACTGATTTGAACATTTTGAAAAAATTGGGGACTGATTTGAAAATTCTAAAAGTTGGGGACTGATCTGAAAATTCTAAAAGATGGGGACTGTGTAAAAATTTACTGGAAATGTCCTAGGACTTATTTGACATGAATTTGAAAATCGGGACGATCTGAAAACAAAAAAAATGGCCCCAGGACTAAACTGAAACAACTTGAAAAGTTCCTAGGGATTCTTGAAAAATTCTGGGAATTCCAGGGCTGATTGGAAAATAGTAAAATGACTGGGACTTTATTGAAAAGAATTTTTGAAATTCGGGGCAGATCTGAAAAGGGTGAAAAATGGTCCCGGGACTAAACTGAAACAATTTGAAAAGTTCTTTGGGATTCTTGGAAAAATTCAGAAAAATCCAAGGACTGATTGGAAAATAATAAAAATGACCGGGGCTTGATTGAAAATAATTTTGAAATTCGGGGCAGCTCTTAAAAAAATAAAATACGTCATCTGGACTGAAATGTGACAAAATAGAAAGTTCGAAAAATCGAGTTCGGGACAAATCCGATCACCCACGCGACCCAAGAATACTCATTTCACATTATATCCATCAAGCAAGCAATAATATTCAGGAAAGAGCCCTAAACATGCTACTAAGTCGAGAATTTACCTAATCCGGAAAGTTGAGGGGCTTCTCTGTAAATAAATAAATAAATAATCGCCGGACAATCGGGTCGGATCGGATCGCCCGCCCGAAGGAGAAACCGCCCGGAAGAGCGCTGGACCGGACTGGGGATGTTGGGCCGGAATGGGCCGAGCTTCTGGGCTGGACCTGCGAAGAAACGAACTGGGCCGAGGCCCGTTAGCCAAGGGCGATCGGAATAGGGGGGCAGCGGCGGCGCGAGGCTGGGGGCAGCGGTTCTCGCCCCTGGACGCCGCGACGACGGCACGAGAGGGCTCGGGAGAGGGCTTTGGGCGCCGCCGATGCTTCGCCGTGGTCGATCGGGGCCTCACCGGCGCTTAATCGGCCGGAATCGGGGGGGGGGGGGGGGGGGGGGGGGGGGGGGGGGGGGGGGGGGGGGGGAGAAGTTGCGGTTTTCCGGCGATGTTCCGAGTTCTCCAATTTCAAAATTCGCCAAATCGAGAGCCAATTGTTCGATTTCTCTCACTGGGTCCCCTTCCTCCTCAGCCGAATCGACTTTCTGTTTCCTTTAATTGCAATTCCATCACCTTTCCGTTGAGATTTCGATCGATTTGGCGGAAATCGCGAAAAATCGCGATTTGGGGGTTTGCGGGCCGGCGGGGATCGCAGGCAGCCGGCGAGCGCTGCCTGGCCCATGCCCAAATCTTTCTTTTTTTTTATTTTTTTAATAAAGGTTATAAATTTGAAAATGACAATTTTGCCCCCCCCCGGAGCCGATGGACCGAAATTAGGTGCTGACAGCACCTTTTCGGTTATTTGAACGTTTATGAATGTTATTGAGGGAATAATTACCAATCCCGCTCTCAGATTGTGATCCGGAACTTATTTGTTCAAACAATTCACAATTATTGTTCAAACAATTCCTCCAAACGTGATACGAAATCACATTTACACCGAAGCCTGGATTTTCCTAGTGTGTATGAATTACACTAAGTAATCCATTAATGTATAGACCCAATGAATTTGCAATTTACTAATATCAACATTCCCCTCTAAATTGCCAATTCCAGAAATTAATTACACAACGGTCATGAATAAAACGGCGGTGTCCATAGATTAAACCTTGTCTTAGTGTAAACCCTCAAAGTACCAACAAGTGAGCGGTGGCTAGTCGTTTAAACCGTCACTCTAGAGCCGATATTGGAAAAGTCATACACACGATCGTTATAACTCAAGTAAGAGCTTTCATTTTAGCACCGTTATGACCATGTTCTCATCCCGTTTTCATGAACATGTACGAGTTAAAAACCCTGAGAAAACTCTCATTGATATATGTACTTGATTTGCTGATTTATGAATCGATTAACGAACTAGACCAATTTTGTAGTTGCAAATTTGAGCATTGTCACATGTAATTCCATTGAATAACAAAACTTATTTCCATGAGCTCAAATTTACACAAAAGTTGTGGGATTAATGATGGACTTTGCCCTAGCGGCCCACTAAGCAGCTCGACAAGGCATGCGTCCACTCTAACTAAATAAAGCTCGTGCATCGGCCCAAGTGAGAGACAATATCTATATCTTATAATATATATTTTCCTAATATATCTTGGGGAAGATCACATGAAATATATGTGGAATAGATCAAATAACCCGAATATCTCGGGATCCCATCACCTCACACCTCTCCTCCTATATAAACCCTAGAAGGTATGTTATTTAATTCCAAGAAATATTATACAATCTCAGGCATAAATCTGACTTAAGTATCGAAGGTGTATATTGAGGAAAACCCTCGATCTCCCTTGTTTGCAAGTTCGGAGCAGAATTGATTGAATACTCAGGACCGAAAAGAAAAACTACGGTTCGCGGTACGAATTCGGACTCCATCATTTGGCGCCATATGGTGAAACGATACAAAAGTGATGCGGCAGAAGACGTGGCAAATCAGTATCTCGAGAAAAATAGGTTTTGACGACCTTGTCTCGGGGAAAACGGTCTCCGGAGCAAAACTCATAGCCTTTGGCTATGAAAAGACAAGATTTTGGCCGAATTCCATCGTTTAGGGTTTCAAACGGGCATTTTATTGTTATTTGGGTGTTTTTGCAATTTTCGAAAAGTTTATTTCTTTTTATGCATTTTAGGTTTTTTTTTAACCCTATTTAAGCTTTATGTAAGCCCTGGGACTGGGAGAGTTGTCTTTGGATCATTGAATAAAGTTCAGAGCTTTCATGCTCTTTGTCCAATCTCGGAGTCGATTCGAGTTTGATGCCTATTTCCTGGTATTCGTAGAATCAACAAGGAGTAGAAGGTCATAGTTTCGGTATTCGTTCGCGAATCAACGGGTCTGTGACGGGTTACTTGCGTGCACGTTGCGTCAGTTGGTATCAAAGCCTACGGTTTGATCTTGATCGACCATGCCCCCCAGGAGGAGGGATTGTGTGGAAGATGTTCATGACCGTGAAAATCTACGATATCTGGAGCAGAGGATGGAGCAGAAGGATCAGAGGATGGATCGTATGATGGAGCAGCTAACACAGCAGATAGCTGCACTTATTGAGAACCAGAATCGGAAAAACCCGAACACGAACCCTAATCCTGGGCAAGAGGAATATGGCGAGGAGTCAGAGGGAGAGATTTATTCTGTCGAGTATGATTCCTATTCTGAAGGGGACGCAAATATATTTATCGAAGAGGGTCCGTCTGACAACGCATTTTTTTTAGTGTGAGGTGATGGAGAGCCCGAGTTCGACGAGGATGATGAGGGAGATGACAAGGGTTATGACGAGAACTGGAAATTCGATGAATTTGAGGGGAATGATATGGGTGTCTTTGCTTCTGCGAAGTATGATGAGGACGACAAGGAGGTTGATGCGGTCTGGGAGACCATCGACAAGAGGATGGACTCACAAAGAAAAGATAGGAGGGAGGCGAGGCTGAAGCAGGAAATTGAGAAGTACCATGCCTCGAATCAACAGATGAGGGCGAGGATGTCAAATGTCTCTATCGAACCAATCATTGCGACAGAGTATTTTGAGTCAGAATTTTTTCCAATAATCAGTTCTGGAGCATGGGCTAACATCGATTTTCGGTCAAGTATGGAAGATGTGTATGTTTGTGTGGATAATTTTATCTCTAGACTCCTAGGGCGAATTCGAGGGCGAATTCTCTCCATCCATGGGAGAATGATGTGATAGAAGACGTGGCAAATCAGTATCTCGAGAAAAATAGGCTTTGACGACCCTGTCTCATGGGAAATGGCCTCCGGAGCAAAACTCACAGCTGTTGGCTGTGAAAAGACGAGATTTTGGCCGAATTTCATCGTTTAGGGCCTCAAACGGCATTTTATTGTTATTTTGGTGTTTTTGCAATTTTAGAAAAGTTTATTTCTTTTTATGCACTTTAGGTTTTTTTTTTTAACCCTATTTAAGCTTTGTATAAGCTCTAGGGCGGGGGAGTTGTCTTTGGATCAGTGAATAAAGTTCAGAGCTTTTGTGCTCTTTGTTCAATCTCAGAGTCGATTCGAGTTTGATGCCTATTTCTTGGTATTCATAGAATCAACAGGTAGTAGAAGGTCATAGTTCCGGTATTCGTGCGTGAATCAACGGGTCTGTGATGGATTACTTGCGTGTACGCTGCGTCAAAAATGCTATGAACGGAACTATTGTCAAGGATCATTCATGTCATTTACCGTATTCAGAGACATGACAGATAAGTTCTTGCTTCCGCCCAGCAATCTATTGATGCACATACATATTTGCATATATATATATATATATATATATATATCTATGTGTGTGTGAATGAAACGAATTTAAGATTATTTTGATTGGGCAAAGTGTTGGAATATCCTAGTTTTGATTCCCCTACCCAAAGCCCAAGGTATGCCTGGAATACCCTATCTTAGACCTGGATTTTCCTCTATTGAGGAAGGAGGAGAGGGATAGAGAGACAAAATTCGCGAAAGGCTTCGTCAAATCGAGGTGTTTCCCGTCGGGGGCACAAGTTGCTCCACGCCTATCACGCTTGGCATGAAGCGACAATCGTAGTCTTAGAGACCGCTGCACCAATCCAACATCAGTCGTTTCCGGGGTAATCTCTAGCGACAATTGGAACCGTGGACCCACTCGTAGTCCAACTCAGCTAACCTTCTCTCAAAGTGATTTCGCCAAGAGTAGCTCTGGGCGATTGATCTACGTCTTTGTGCCTCAAGGGCGTAAAAACTACTAGGCCGACTTCGATTCAATGCATATTATATGTATATGCGTATATGAACCATGTATATCACAAGGATACATCTCATAGTGATTCCAGGTCAAGCACCCGTTAGAGGAAGCTTATCGAGTGAACAACAAGGTGCATCCACATGAAACAAACAGTGGAGTATAGGTGCGCATTCCGATTTGCAAGTCCTGTCACCATTATCACGATCCGAAATTTCAATAGAGTTTCCCGTCAATTTCCTCGATATCCATTACTACATAAACTATTCATATAAAAACTTGCTTTATATATATTTATATATATAATATATATAACCAATCTAGCAAGTTCTAATATGTATATACATCTTAAAAGAGATTTTTCTCACCCACATCACTAAAACAACTAAACAAAAATTTCAGGTCATAACATATTCAAATACATTTTATACAAAAAGAATACTTATCAAATAACTAAGGTCTAACTGCAAAAATCCTTCACACTGATCCTTGATGTCCAAAAACTTATCATATGCTACTAGTCTAGCTCCTAGCTCATCTGAAAAAATTATATGCAGGGGGTGAGTTGCATCTCAGTGAGCACGAAATTCTAGAATGAAATGAACTATTATTAACTAAAAATATATTTTTAAATGAACAAAGATAATATTAGCATTCTCAAGTCCGTCATTTGATTCACCAACACCGCATGATATACATTTTATACAAATAATTACGAAATTGATTCTTAAACAATCAATCATCTTTATAACCTTATAGTAAAGTAGAATTACCATTAACTCAGCACCACTTAACATTGATACACGGACTATATCCACCTCTAGCAAACAACACGGCTTTCATAGAATAACTTCATACAACCTCAACAATCATTACATCTACAACAATCAGATCAGACAAACAATATACAACATAATCAATTAATATAGTCGTAGGATCGCATTTCCTTGCGACAAGTTAATACGGTACCGTAACCCTGCACTTTTCACCCATATTATCCTCAACTCCCAATACTCATATCTCATAAGTGGGGGGCTGCCCATTAACTTATGGCAGTAAGAGTTGACCTCAATTTATATTCCGCCAGGTCTAGCGACCGATCTGGCCCTTTTTTCTATTTCACTGGGTACAGCGGCCGATCAGGAGCCCTATTTATATTTCACCGAGTCCAGCGGCCGATCTTGGCCCATTTTGTAATCCGCCGAGTCCAGCGGTCCCATGGCTATTGTTAAATAACAACACAAGCATAAACAATTGCAACTATACCATCTCACATCATATACCCATACCAAATTTTTATTCCCAAATTATCACAATATCTCCTTAAATAATACTCCTTATAATTTGTATGCATATAATATATATATATATATATATATCATTTCACAAAAGAATAAAGTACTCACAGACAATTCCCAAAAGAATAGTTCAGTGGCTCGAGCCTTCAGAATCTAGATATTTGGTCTCCTCAATCCTTATCCATTACAATCATAAAATATCACCTAATATGCAAAATAATATCATAATATATATGTTGGTTCTGTCAAACTACTGTTCTACTTTAAATGAAACTGAAAAATACTTTAATGAACAAGTCCTCCATCAATCTACTATTGGAACATTAAAAATAAAACTTCCTCTACCCCCATGATCTCTCACAGGTTTTATAGTAAAAAATTTAATAAGAAATGCTCCTTGCGACATTACAATCAGTACACAACTTCTACTTCTCGAATCACCATTCGAACACATCTTTATATAAATTTACTCAACTCAACAATAGGAACTTATCCAAGGTTTCCTTCACCATTATTAATCATACCATACAACCTCCCCTCCTTGCATTCTCACATATCACGTTCCTCTTCATCTAGTTAAACAATACATTAATGGGGTTTTTACCTAAAATGACCAATGGTTTGTCCGTTTTGTCAAATCTATCCTATACTTTTTTTTTGTCAAATCTATCCTATGATTTACTTTTTGCATCAAATCTATCCCGGCGTTATCTTTTCCGTTAACATCTAACGGCCGTGCTGACGTGGCACGTGGAGAGATAGTGGGCCACACTTGCCACGTAGGCGCCACGACAGCACGGCCGTTAGATGTCGACGGAAAAGATAACGCCGGGATAGATTTGATGCAAAAAGTAAACCATGTGATAGATTTGACAAAAAAAAACATATGATAGATTTGACAAAACGGACAAAGCATGAGCCATTTTAGGTAAATACCCCTACAATAATTTATTACACCTAAAAGCATAATAAGGAAAACACAATCAAATAAAGGAAACTAGAAGCAATAATAGTCAGCTAAGAACTTAATTATGTCCATAGCCCAATCTTCTGCCTTCTTTCTATATCACCTTCCCTTTCTTATAGCCTGATTGGATCAACCAGCTCTTTACTTCTCATTTCATAAAGAAAAAGGACAAAATTAATTAAGCGAAGGGAGTAGTAGGGACGGGGGGTATGGATTGTTGAGATCCCGATACGTGTAAGCTGAACATCAAGGAACTTAAGCTCGCTATCGAGCAACACCATGTGAGCAACGTCTAAGCAAGGAGACAAGAAGCTCTACATGATGTAACACCTATCCAGGCACAACAAAGCGAAAAGTGATTACAGGTCGGGAACCTCATGCACCAGTCCTGTGTCCATAGCATGAGAAAATACGTCACTTATGGAATGTATCGCTAGTGAGATGCAGCGTTTGCCGACCAGCATGATATGAGAAGCATGATATTGCGGTGCGAAGTGTAATGTGTTCTTGCTATTGAACAATGTGGAGAAAGAAGGCACGACGAGGCGTTTGTAATCACGAAGTCAGATGTCCTGGCCTAATGACAGGCTAACAGTGATGGCTCTCGTTGATTCACTAGACATCCCAGCCCTTGTACCTCTGCTCCCGCATCACTTGGCAGCCCATCTGCTCATTTTGATAGTGTCCCACGCGAAATTTGTTTGTTTCCAGGGGCGCTCGTTTCGATAGCTCCATATATCGATATACTAATTATTGTGAATGGCAGGAATATGAAAACAAAGCGGAAGTTGGGAAAGCTCTTAATATAATTCCTTTTGCTAAGAAAGAAGGAACCGGCCTGAGCTTGCTGTCAAAACGACTTGCTCGAGTCTCTCAGTGTATCTTCCACTGCTAGAAACGAAAGCAAAGTGCTAGCCGTGTTTCGCGTGTATGCGAAATAGCAATTCCTCCGTGTAAGAAACATGCACAATATCGATGTCAACTGCTGAGGACCTACGGAGATAAGTATCTCATGCTCATTTATATATTGTATATTCACAATATTCATGAAGAAACCAAAATAGTGGCTCCTTTTATATTTTGTTTATATGCAATTACCAAGTGCATGATCTTACCAGAATTGTTTTTGAGAAACATTGTGTACCCATGAAAGGAGCCGATCGTACAACCAAGGAGGCAAAGGAGTCACAAACCAGCGGCAAGAACTACGAATTTCGATCCCCAGGAATACATGACAGACCATTTGATTTCAAAATTCATGTTGGGTACCTCCTCGAGTGAACCAGATCAAAGGTCCAAGTGTGAAGAGCAGCGAGGCATGCAACAAGTAGCAATTTGAATGGTTGGGTGGAACAGCAGTAGCAAACGCCATGACCAAAATTTCGACCAATAAAATCTGAAGCATCTGCAGCAAGCGACAGTGCTAGGGTCTGCATGTCGCTTAGCAACAAGAAGTTTGCACAGATTCCTAGGCACGTTGATAAGCAGGTGGGAACCTCACGCACAGCCAGGGGGCACGTATCCTCGCGATAGAACAGCCGAGCGCAACGATTGCTAAGAACCAGTATAAGGCATCCAAGACTGAGGCATGAAGGGCGCCGACTGTAACAACATAGGCCTCGCTGAGTGAAGAATCTCAACAGAAAACCCCATGCCGCATAGCCAAAGACACGTGGACCAGAGAAACAAAACGGCAAAGGTTAAAGGACGATTGTCAAGTCCACGCGAGGGAGAGGCCCAAAACTCGATTCAAAGCTCTCAATAAGGGAAAACAGATAAGGAGCTGACAGAAAAAGAACTGGGAGGGACTAGTTCGCAACACTGTCACCATGCCCCCGCGAAGAGCCACAAAATTGCCCCCACCATGCAATTTTGGCAATAAATTTCTATCCTTCCTATCTCGCAATTTTGAGTAAAAAGGAGGACTCTTGATTTTATGTGCATGCCACTCCATACAGAATATATATATAATATAGCCCACTCTCGGAGTCTCATATTCATATTCACAGAGCAGAGACTGTTTGTTCCTCTTTTCTTTGGGAAATAGGGAGCATCGAGAATGCCGAAAAGGTGACGACCAATACCACAGGCGTAGAGCCTCTATTGCAACTCCACTCTTGCAAAGAAGATAAGATAACCTCGAAAAATATTTTTTTACCTATATTTTCCACTTTCTCGTGCCAAGCCATGAATAAGAAATAAAGTCAAGTCTCATGTCTTCGTGCTTATGGTTGCGTTTGGTTTCATAGTAAAATTTTAAAATCAGATTTTGATTTTGATTTTGAGTGGAATAAATGGGGTCCACCCTTTAACTTTATATGAGTTATGTTGTTTTGTTGTGGAAAAAAGTGGTATAAATGGGGCCCACTCTTTGACTTTGTATGAGTTATTTTGTTTTGTAATGGATAGAGTTAAGTTAGAATTGTGATTTTAAAATTGCATTCACAATCCAAGCAGGCCTTATATATCTGCCATGCAAAAGGCCCACCGTAATCCGTCCCTATCAGCTAGCAAGAGCACAAAGCCCGTAATCGCCCATCAAGCCCTGCATCTTCATTAGGTGCTGGCTAGACATGTCACACGCCAAGGCGTGTCAAATGGTGTGACCTGTGGGATGAGGCGCACCGAGAAATCCCGATTCTAGCAATGGCTGAAGCATGTCAAAGGAGCCGTGTGAGAATCAGAGCTTCGTCGATGCATCGTGCTTTCATAAGCTATATCATGCCTTAGAGGAGAAGTGCATATGCCGGGAAGAGTGATGCGTGGATTTCACTTCCTCTAAATCATGAGCTAAACCTTTCTCTATCTATGCTCTCAGTTCTTTTTTATAAGGGTAAATTGCACCAATGGTCCAAAATATTTTACAAATGTTTCATAATGATCCAAAAAGTTTTTTTCGTTACATGATAGTACAAAATATTTCAAAGTTGTTTCATAATGGTACAAACAGTCAATTGGCTCTGATGCCGTTAACATTTTGCTGACGTGGCGCGTTCTATGTGTCACTTTTGTTACGTGGAACCAATCATAGTGCGCCACATCATTTAAGACAAAATAAAATTTTAAAAAGTCCAAAAAAATACAAAAAAAAAATTTTAAAAATACAAAAAAAGAGTAAAAATTTTGAAAAAAAAATAAAAAATATATTTTAAAATTTTGAAAATTTTAAAATTATTTTGAAAATTTTAAAATATTTTTTATTTTTTAAAAAAATATAAAAAATAATAAAAAATACAAAAAAGAGTAAAAATTTAGAAAAAAAAAAAAAAAAAATTATTTTAAAATTTTGAAAATTTTAATTTTTTAAATATTTTTTTATTTTTAAAAAATTTTTAAAAGTTTTAAAATTTAATATTAAAATTTTTTAAATTTAATCTTTAAATTATTTTAAATTTAATATTTAAATTTTTTAAATTTTAAATTTAAATTTTAAATTAAAAGTTTAAAATTATTTTTAAAAGTTTTTAAAATTTAAAATTATTTTTACAAGTTTTAAAATTTTAAAATTTTTAGAATTATTTAAAATTTTTCATTCACGTCAGCAAGGAGGTGACACGTTAGTAGCCACGTTAGCGTCGGTTTGACGGCGTCAAGCTTGAGTTAACGATTTGTACTATTATGAAATAATTTTGAAACATTTTGTACCATCATGTAGCGAAAAAAACTTTTTGGACCATCATGAAACATTTGTAAAACATTTTGGACCACCGATGCAATTTACCTTTTTTATAAATATTCTATAAGCTTTTAAAGCACTGCCCCGATTCGGGCAAATGCATGAGGCACCCAAGGTGCCGAGGGCTAGAGTAGCTAAATTCAATCTCTCTCTGAAGCGAGAATACACAACAAGGCTAACTCTCTACCAGAGTGGCCGTTCGCAAAAGGCTTCGACAACCACGACAGATGAGTTCCCCTTCTTTTATCTCTTTAATCGCGCTTTTGGTTGCTTGGTGCAATGATTATAATGAACAATGACTACAGATGCACTTATTACGCGCCACTATTATATTTTCTCAAAATGTGATATCGACAGGCTTGAGAAGACTGCGGCCGACATCAAGGAACCATCATCAAGCCTGTCGCCACTCTGTTGAGCACGTGCAATTCTCCTCGCCTGATCTAGCGACTGGCCGGGATGGAGCATCAGCCTCCGCTCGCCTCCAGTCATTACATTGGATTGGCCGAGATGGAGTGTTAGCCTCTGCTCCCCTCCAGTCATTCCATTGGACTGGCAGAGCCTTTGCTCGCCTCCAGTCATTCCATCTGACTGGCTGAGCCTCTGCTCGCATCCAGTCATTCCATCAGACTGGCCGAGATGGAGCATTAGCCTCCGCTCACCTTCAGTCATTCCATCAGACTGGCTGAGCTTCCCATCGCTTCCAGTCATTCCATCGAACTAGTCGAGTTTCTGTTTATCTCCAGTCATTCCATCAGACTGGCCCCGAGTCGGAGTGCCAAGCTCCATTTGCCTCCAGTCACCTTAAATAGCTTGTCCTCGTCCGACAAACTAGTTGAGTCGGAGCACCAAACTCCACTCGTTCTAGTTAAATTAAATACCTCGGCCTCCTCCGAGAAACTAGTCGAGTGGGAACGACAAGATCCACTCGCTCCAGTCAAATTAAACACCTCGGTCTCATCCCAAAAACTAGTTGGGCGAAAGCGACAAGCTTCGCTCGCTCCAATCAAACTAAATAATTTGGCCGTGTTTGGGCGACTGGCTTAGTGAAAGTGACAAGTAACCCGACAGTTATGCCCTGACAAGGAGGCTGGTCGGATTGGAGCAACTAGCTCCACCCACTCCAGTTGAATTCCATGCCTCGTCCTCGATTGAGAGGCTAGCAGAGCGAAGGCCACGGGCCTCACTTCCTCCAAGTCAACTAAATAACTCGGTCACGTCCGAGCGACTTACTGGGAGAAAGCGATAAGTTCTACTCTAAGTCAACTCTAAATAGCTTGGCCTCGACCAACCCATTGTCTGAAGAAGGTACAATAATCCTCACATGATCAAGCATCGTAATCTTCTAGCACGATAATTCTCTAGTGCAGTACTCTCTGCTGGAGCGAGCGAAGTGCCCACCTGCATCTAAGCGTGTGGGACCTAATCCTCTTTGTCACAGTGACCCCTTATAGGGAGGTGGGTTATGCGATCCGCCAAATTTCGCACACATACACAGAAATATATATATATATATATATTATTACATATATCATATTTTTTTTATAGGTGGCTTGAAGTTGAAACTATAAAATATTTAAAAAAAAAAAAGAAGAAGAAAGGGATGTCTAACACGTTTACTATAGACTTGTCCACACCCTATCACCCTTCCTATTCTTTTTCGACCGCCTCAGCCTTTCATTTATCATTTTCAATTGTTTTTCTTTTCTTTCCTTTTGGGTTCTGGTGGGTTTGAAGAAAAAGAAATAGAGATCGAGAACGGGGGAAGGGGAGAAAGAGAGAGAAGAATTGAGAGATAGAAGGAGAAGGAGAGAGAGTGAGAGAGAGAATAACAGACAGAGGAAAGAGAGAGCAGAACGACAAAGAGTTCGGGAGCTCGAGATGGAGTTCGCAGATGGGAGAAGCGGAAGAGAACGAGACTTGATGAAGAGGGGTGAATAGAATAGGGCAAGTGGAGAGTGTAACGGGCTCAAAGTAGGAAACCATTCGAGGGGATGAGTTTAGATTTTCTTGATTGAGTTCCATTTATTTGATTATGTCTTTGCTATGGAATAAGAAGCAACAGGTTAGTTGGATGAATAAATTAGTGAAATCAATGGATTAGCTTAGACTAACTCATTTAAATGTTTAATGAACTAAGCCAGGACAAATTAATGGTGCTGAAATATACTTATAATTACCCAGTTCTTGCTGATTTAGTTGTTGTACTGAGAGTTAGTTTTCCATTAAAGTTGTTATTTGTATGTGCTTTGCTTAATTTTGAGATGGAGTTAATGGAAGCGTGAAGAGCTAGATATCCACATGAGTTGTGAGATTGGTGTGTATTTGGATGTGGCCACTAAACCCATTGTACATACTTTTTTGGGTTATCAACAATCTAAGTTAGTATTTAGCTTAGACAAGTTATCTAAAGTTGATAAATTGTAAATTACGAAATATGCTAGGGTAGAAAATTTCTAAGAGGAATTGCCTACTGCTTTGAAATCTTTTATGGTGTTGGATTCCTTATATGGAGTGATTGATGCTATTGGTGCGTTATATTTTAGATTTATTCGATCCTTTAAGGCCACTGTGGTGTGATTTTGTACGAGGACCAGTAGAAAAAATGATTTACGAGATATAAGTTATTTTCTTGGCTATGCTTATGATAGATAGGGGCTAAGGACACCAATATTATGCATCCTGAAGGTCAAGTTTGATTAACCATTTTGGGTGTTCGGTGAGTACCTCATTCCATTGTGAAATGATATATATATGTTATATGAATACAAAATTATACGGAGTATTATTAAAAGAAATATTATGATAATTTTGGGAATAAGAATTTGGTATGGATATATGAAGTGAGATGGCATGGTTGTAATTGATTATGCTTGTGTTGTTTGATTATAGCCATGGGATCGCTAGATCCGATGGATTACAAAATGGGCCTGATTGGCCGCTGAACCCAATGGAATACAAATAGGGCCTGATCGGCCACTATCCCAGCGGAATATAAGTAGGACTTTGATTGGCCGCTTGACCCGACGGAATAGAAATAGGGGCCCGATCAGCCGCTAGACCCGGTGGAATATAAATGGTAGTCAACTCTTACCGCTAGAGGTTAATAAGCGACCCTCGCTTATGAGATATGGGTATTGGGAGTTAAGGATGATATGAGTGAGAAGTGCGGGGTTACGACACTGTCTTAATTTATCGCAAGGAAATGCGACCCTGTTGTAAGACCCAAAATTTTTCAAATATGCATACCTATACATATACTTACATATGCTTATATATATACTTATATACTTTTATGTGCTGGAGCTTAAATTTAAAAAAAATTTGAAACGGGAGCATGGGCTCCACGTGGCCCCTCACACTTTTCCCTTAAGCTTCCACCGTTTTCTTATTCCTTCCACTTATCTTTTTCTTCTTTTTATTTCTTTCTCTGTTTGTGGGGGGTTGGGGAAGACAAACGAAGGAAAGAGAGAGAGAGAGAGAGAGAGAGAGAGAGAGAGTCCAAGAGAGAGAGAGGGATCGAGAGCGAGTAGGTGCAGAGCTTGAGCATGAGCTTGAGCTCGATGAAGAGGAAGAAGAATGACAGAGCGTGTAACGACCTGAAATTTTAACAGAGTTTCCCCTATATTTTCTCAATATCCATTGTCACACACACAATTCTTACACACACACATATATATATATATATATAATAAGCTTGCATAACTCCCAAAACATTAAACCAATCCCAGCAAGCTCTATATAAACATATAACCAATCTAACTGATTCCAATATACATATAACTCTCAAGA
Organism: Punica granatum; assembly: GCF_007655135.1. NCBI lineage: Eukaryota > Viridiplantae > Streptophyta > Magnoliopsida > Myrtales > Lythraceae > Punica > Punica granatum. Next base: position 29,226,134 of record NC_045130.1, on the reverse strand, counting down.
GAGTATTCTGTTACAACCATATCACTACGCCAGCTAAACAAAAGTTTCAAGTCGTAACATAACTATAACATTTTACATAAACTTACTACCTATACTATGAGCAGGTCTATATGCCAAAAATCCTTCGTGCTGATCTAAGTTGTCTAAAAGTTCTCCTGTGCGACTAATCTAGCTCTTAGCTCGTCTGAAAAATATATATATGCAGGGGGTGTGAGCTGCATCTCAGTGAGTACTATATTTCAAAGTAAAATGAGCTAATATATTACTATCAGGATTCACAGACAATCAATTGTATATATATATATATATACATATTCTACCATAATATGGAATCCAATACCAACATCATCCTTTCACAAAACTCATTTGACAACCAATCTCAAGTAACAACAATATAGTCATAGGGTCGCATTTTCCTTGCGATAAAGTTATGACGGTACTGTGACCTCGCACATCTCAAAGAAGTTATCTGCATATTCACAATCGTATCTCATAAGCGGGGTTGGGGAAGACAAACGAAGGAAACAGAGAGAGAGAGAGAGAGAGAGAGAGAGAGAGTCCAAGAGAGAGAGAGGGATCGAGAGCGAGTAGGTGCAGAGCTTGAGCATGAGCTTGAGCTCGATGAAGAGGAAGAAGAATGACAGAGCGTGTAACGACCTGAAATTTTAACAGAGTTTCCCCTATATTTTCTCAATATCCATTGTCACACACACAATTCTTACACACACACACATATATATATATATATAATAAGCTTGCATAACTCCCAAAACATTAAACCAATCCCAGCAAGCTCTATATAAACATATAACCAATCTAACTGATTCCAATATACATATAACTCTCAAGAGAGTATTCTGTTACAACCATATCACTACGCCAGCTAAACAAAAGTTTCAAGTCGTAACATAACTATAACATTTTACATAAACTTACTACCTATACTATGAGCAGGTCTATATGCCAAAAATCCTTCGTGCTGATCTAAGTTGTCTAAAAGTTCTCCTGTGCGACTAATCTAGCTCTTAGCTCGTCTGAAAAATATATATATGCAGGGGGTGTGAGCTGCATCTCAGTGAGTACTATATTTCAAAGTAAAATGAGCTAATATATTACTATCAGGATTCACAGACAATCAATTGTATATATATATATATATACATATTCTACCATAATATGGAATCCAATACCAACATCATCCTTTCACAAAACTCATTTGACAACCAATCTCAAGTAACAACAATATAGTCATAGGGTCGCATTTTCCTTGCGATAAAGTTATGACGGTACTGTGACCTCGCACATCTCAAAGAAGTTATCTGCATATTCACAATCGTATCTCATAAGCGGGGGCCGCCTATTAACCTCTGGCGGTAAGAGTTGACCTCCATTTATATTCCACCGGTCCAGCGACCGATCAGGCCCCTATTTATATTCCGCCAAGTCCAGCGGCCGATCGGGCCCTTATTTGTATTCCGCCGGGTCCAGCGGCCGATCGGGCCCCTATTTGTAATCCGTCGGGTCCAATGGTCCTGTGTCTATAGTTAAACAATCACAAGCATACTCAACATATACATCAAACCATGTTCCTCAATCATTCAGCCACCTTCATATCTATAACCATACATATAAATATTTATTATCATTTTACGATGGAAGAAAGTACTCACCAAGACCCCGAAAATAATAGCTCAATGGGTCGAGCTTTCCGGGTGTATAGTCTCGGTCTCCTCAGCTCCTATTAAGTTTAAACATAAGGGTTAGATAATATGCTAAATAAGAATAAAAATATGCATCAGTTTATCTCCCGTGTTACTTCATGGATATAGCTATAATATAAGACGTTCATCATTAACAAATGCTTATTTCCTATCCCTTTCGATTTCCGACTAACTTTCTAAATAGGGCACGATGCAAAATGATATGCACATGTATTCCTCAAATCATATCAACTTAGGATATGTTGCAATTTATATCAAATGGATGACCAATTCGATCATTCAAATTCAAGCAGAGGGTGCAAGGAATTCTAAGTACTTCCTTTATTCCAAAATACAAATAAACAAGAGCTTAGTCAATCAATCCATCACATGATATCATTATAATGCATGATAAATTCTCAAATCAGATTCATACATACTCTGTTCTGATTTACAGCAAGTCAACTCAGCCAAAGAGCAGACAAATTTCCGTTAATCCGATCCATTTTCGTAAAGATATATATATATATATATATACATATATATATGCATTAGAAACCTACTAATTCAATCAAGAAACTTGCTCTCTGCCTCACAATTAGATTATTCAGCTCATATGGGTGACCAAACTCATTCTAACACAAAATAAAACTAACTCCGAATATATCCAACTCAATCTACATCAGCTATGGAAACTAAATTACAGCAACCAAACTTCTCAAACCTGAACAGCTAAGATGAATGCAAGAAGAGCCACAAACTATGCCTAATATAGTGAATATGAATGTTTAAATCATAGACAATCAACTTACTAATCAATACTCCAAACTTAGTCTTCTTCCCCTTCTTCTTCTCCAAAGATTTCCTCAACTCAACTCACTTCTCTCTCTCTCTCTCTCTATTCCTCTATTTCTTTTTCGTTTTCCTCAGCTAAGAACAGAGTAAGGAAGAAAGTAAAACAGAAACAAGGAAGAAAAGGAAAAGAAAGAAGTCAATGGTGGTGGAAGAAAAAAGGGGTTACTGAAGAAGGGATAAAGGCCACCTGGCCCTTTCTGGAATTTTCTCTCTTTTCTTTTCGTTTTTTTTAATAAAGTTAAAGCTCTAGCCACATAACTATAGTATATAGTATACCGATATATTACGTAACCATGCCTATGCATATGTATATGTATATGTATATATATGCATGTTTGGCAAACACTAGCCCCACAGAGCAAGGGATGGGAAAAGAGCAGGTCAGGGGCAGAGAAACGAAACAGAGAGATGAACGAGATAGAGAACGAGATAGAGAGCTAGAATGGCAATTGAAGGTAAGAATTAGATCATGTTCATTGCTAAATTCACGGTTTCTATAGTCTAGAGGGAGAAATCTTAGTTGAGAGTCTTGAGACTCATTAATGGCAGCTTGATGTGTAGATGTTATTAGTTCACAAATTTCATATGGGTAGGCTCCTCTAATAATTCTAAGGGTGTGGCTCTTTACGGAATTGGATTTCGTTATACGATTGGAAAGTAATCGCGATTTTAAATTTCTGAAATCCATAACGAAATGTCAATTTCGACCTGCATTTTTGAACTGATTTCTTCAGGTTTTGACACTCCGTTTGTTTCTAAAACATAGCCCACACTATAAGCTTTCTAGAGACTCAAACATTGTGGTATCTAGAGTTTTATAGAGAGAGCCGAGCTTCCGAAGTTGGGTTATCACACAATCCGGGTCTGTTCTGCAATAGCCCACACCAGCAACTTCGGGAGGCTCGCTCAGACATCGGATTGTAGTGATTTCTATTTGTACAGATTTGTGTCTGAATCTACTATTTTAGCTAAATTTTTGGGATTTTTCTGAAATAGCAATATTAGTTATCATATTTTTCATAATATGTGGGTTTATCGAATTTTCTTTTCTCAAGTCCAAAACTGGCCACTTTCATGTTCTTTGAGCTCGATCTTCCTTGCTAGTCATATCTGATTTTGGTGTTTGTTAAGTTGATTTCCGTTTTCTCAAGTAAGAGATGTTATTTTACGAACGTTTGGACTTTTGACCGAAAAATTCGTTTTAAAGGTACTAAGTTTTTGTTAAATGATCAGAGGAATGTTTAGGGTTCAGCTTAACGGTAAGGGGCAAGAATGAGAGAAAAGAGTTCACGCGCATAGGTATGGGAATGGTTCTATTTTCACGAGTATTTTTTGTTTGATTATGTATGTCTGGGGAATTTAGTAACTTGAATTTCTGAATTTGGATTGGGAAATTGGGGGAGATTCTTGAAAGGTGACGTAGTGAATAAGGGAATTTGATTTTATTGAGATTTAGTGCGAAATTTAGTTATAACGTGCTGCTGAGCTTTTTCTTTATTTGATAATACCTTTCTCATGAATTGGATAAGAGAGTATACTGTGAATAAGCTGGTGGGCGGTAAAATGAAAGTTTCTTTTGTTGTTGCCTTGTTAGATGATTCAAAGGAACAAGGATAGACTTAAATTACGTAATTTCAAAAGTATAATTTTTGGTCCTTGCTCCAAATGAAAAGAAGTCGTCTTTAATAGAATTTTTCCGATGAATTTAGTCCTTTATTGATTAAATTATCCTATTAACGAATAATGTGAAATCCTCTATTTATTTAGTTAAACAAGGTGTCAAATGGAGATTATTTAAGTGGTGTTTGAACAAAGTTGAGAGAGTTATAGGACAAAATGAATATGACATAAATAATTTTGTATTGTATCGAGACAATGGGCTGTAAAGGAGTTCGTGGGAGGTATTGGAAGCCCCGTAATGATGTTATGCTAATTATTCTCTAAATTTATGTTTACAAATCATAGGGATCGAGGAGATTGAATTCTGGCAGTCTGAAGGCTCGACCTAGTGAGTTGTCTTCCTTGGAGTTGTTAGTGAGTACTCTATTCCCTTGTGAAATGATATATTATAGTTATATAAATTATTTAAGAATAATATTGTGATAATTAGATTAAGGAATCGGTCTTACTATGTTTTGTGAAAGGATTTGCGAGATATTGCCTATTATATTTCATTTTGACTTAAGGTATGCAGTGTGATTGTGTATGAAATATGTGATGACAATATGATACCTTTGTAATGTGATTGAGATTCTGCTTGCGTATACTGATAATGTTTGACTATAGCCATGGGACCGCTGGACTCGCCGAAATAGAAAAAGGGGCTCGAATAGCTGCTGGACCTGGCAGAATAGAAAAAGGGGTCCGAACTGCCGCTGGAACGACGTAATATTAATAAGGGCTTGATCGACCGCTGGACTTAGTGAAATAGAAAAAAAAGCCCAAACAGTCACTAGACCTAGGGGAATATAAATTGAGGTCAATTCTTACAGCCAAAGGTTAATGGGCGGCCCCTACTTATGAGATATGGATATTGGGAGTTGATGATGATATGAGTGAAATGTGCAGGGTCACGGTACCATTTTAACTTATCGCAAGAAACTGCGACCCTATGGCTATACTATGTATTGTTTGTTGGAATATATTCTTATACTTGAATGTGGGTAGGATGCTAGAGTTTGATCTGTCAAGTAATTGTATAGTGATTTGCTATGGAACACTAAATGAATGGATATTTGATGTTTATGCAATATTGGATGTAATTATTATTATAGTTTGTATATATATATCGTATATGTGTGTGGGTGAGCTGATAGTTGAATTGGATGTGATTATATTATTTATTTAAATATTTGATTGTTTGCAATTGAATATTTATTTAATAATAATTCATTTTGTTTTGGAATATAGCACTAACTGAGATATTGCTCACACCCTGCATATATTTTTTTTTCCAGATAAGCTTCTAGCTACATGAGAGAATCATTGTTGATATCGGGAATTAGCTCGGAGAACTAAGTAGGGACCTTAGTTATTTATATGAATTTTTTTTATATAGAATGTATTTGAAAATACTACGATCTGAAACTTTTGTTTAGTTGGATGACGGATGTGAGTGATAAAAAGTAATCTTTTGAAAGTATATATACATATTAGAGTTTGCTGAATTGGTTATATATATTTTGGGAGTTTATGGAAAGTAAGTTTTATGTGAATAATTATGTGATGATGAATATATAGAAAATTTAGGGGAAGCGCAGTTGAAATTTTTGTTCGTGATACTTGTGGGTATATTGGTTGAGCAGTGTTATACACTGTGTGTTAGGATTGATTAAGATTGGATATGATGATGCTTGATCTTGTCTGAATGTGTTCTAAATGTACTTAATTGCGTGTGGAATGTTAGAGCCTGATATGTTAAGTGCTTGGATAGTGATTTGCTATGAAATAAGTTCCTAAACTTAAAAACTTATTACAATCAACTTCTTCTAATCGTTCTACCTCCATTCCATCCTATTTACTTCCCATCAATATTCTTTTTGCAATAATAAAAACCAATCTATAACTAACTTAATCTTTTCCTCAAATCATCATTTTAGTTTCATAATGTCAAACAATTAGTTAACATAGACTAAATTGCTGAGACAGCTAGGTTAGTAAAAGATTAAATCCATCATCAAGCCCAATAAAGCATTTTCATACTTAATTAATTCATCAATCAACAACCTCCAACTTATTAAAGTAACTAACATTACCCAAGCTGTAGCAGCAAATGGAAACTAAATAACTTAACAAAGCTCAGCTTATATTAGTCATTTAACCACCGTTAGAGATCCTAAAGTCAACTATTAAACCAACTTCTTCATCTCAGCACCTAAGCATATTACTACTTCCCGATTTCTATAACACAATAGAGCTAAGTAAAAGAGAAACCTAATCAGCAATACATACCCAAAACCTGTCAATAAGAACATTTACGGTAGGAGAATCAACTTACTAATCAAAGCCCCAAACTCAATCTTCTTCTTCGCCTTCGAATTTATTTCGGCTCAGTCGTCTCCCTCGCTCTCCCCACCTACTGTGCTGCCCTGTTCAGCTCAAAAAGAAGAAGAATAAATAGAGTTGAAGCTAAGTTACAAGACTCCCCGAAGTTTGATCCTCTTCTTCTTCGATCCTGCTCTGCTCTCTCTCTCTCTCTCTCTCTCTCTCTCTCTCTCTCTCTGTGTTTCTTCTTGAATTCTCCAGCCCCAAAACGAACAGAGAAAAGAAAACAAAGGAAAGAGATAAATGGAATGAAGGGAATGACGGTGGAAGCTTAGGGGAAGTATTTTGGGCCACGTGGAGCCGATGCTACCGTTCCTTTTTTTTTTTTTTTCATTTCCTTACCCAGCAACTTATATATTATTATAATATATACCTACATGTATATATATAGCATATGTAGGTATATGTGTATGTATGTTTAAAAAAATTACCGGGTTTTAAAGATGCGACGAAACGTGTGCTTTAATTGAAGGGAAACACCAACCGGCATCAATGGAACTCGACTTTTAAAATTGGGATGGGCAATATAAAGCAACTTCACCACTAATCGGACCTTAAATGAGTTGGATTTAAAATCGATTGTTTGAAGTGAGGATGAATTCACACGAATTAATTTCATGCTTGCTTGGCTTTAAGGAATAAAATCGATTAAATACATCAAAATCGGTTTAATTAATTACTTAGAATTTAAAACCAACAAACCAAATTTTATTGTGATCATTTTAGTCTATATTCATGTATTTTGGAATATTTGAATGTGCTTTTGATGAAAATCTCGCATGAACCGGTTTAATCATGTAAAGTCGATAAAAAAATTGTCCTAATTTCAACACGATCGGAAATTGGAGCCATATCGGGCGGTCCATTAATAGCCATCCCGGCGGCTCAAGACCCCGTAAATTAATGCATTCGGCAAATTTTTAATCAACTTAAAATTTCACACGTGAGGCAACCGGGACGTTGAACTTGGTTAAAATAAATCACTCGACTCTTTTAAATGAATTGCACGAATCGGTCAATAATCTATAATCGCGTCGACAGTTCAAAAATTGTTAACCATGCCCTTTTAAATTCACAATTTCAAAAGTAATGAGATACATGTCACGCGAAGCATGGATATCTAGGGAGTACTTGTATATCTTGATTTGAGTCTAGGCCCAATTTGAGGCAGCTCAAGTCAGGGTATATGAGTCCTCTTTAAACCACTTCCGGGCGAAGCGACCGGTTTCTTGGCTCTTTCGGGTCCTCACGACCCTGATGGATCCAACGGATCGGTCAACACCTGCTATCGAATTTGGAAGTCCGTGTCAAATAATCTTGATTTTTCATGCACACACATATGTTACGGTTCAAGGCCATGACCACCGGTTCTTGACCCGCCAACGCCCTAGGCATTAGGATGATTGAAACATATCAAATAGGAAAATGGGCGAGTGCCTGTCAAGGTGCGATTGTCACTCGTATGCCCCATCTTTTCCATCGGTATGTTTCTGTCACCCTAGTGTAGATTTGGGCGTTTAGGGAATTGGATTAGAGGCACGAGCGGGGACGGCCCGTGAAAGGTTGATCGGTCCCTTATGGGTCATGCGCAGAGATCTTGACACCCTCGTGGTGTTTCGTGCCCCCATTCCCCTAAATTTGTGCTTAGAACGGGTCAAAAATGCGAAGAACAGATTAATCTCAAACTCGGTTTAATCACATGGGCAAATAGTCAAGTAAAGGGTTAGGTTTCGGGCGAAAACACTATTGTCATAATTTGTAAAAGTCACATTGTCACAATACCAAACAATCTAAAAACAACCCACATATTCAAGACTTGACTACAAACATCATGTATGTCGGGTCCACTAAAACACCGTCGAGTGCTACGTACCATCTCCATCATCCCGTTTGTCTGTTTAGGGTAGGAATTTGTTTGCCAAGTAACTCCGGTATATAACCTGATAAATCACGTAAACACGGTATTTAAAACACAACTTGTTTGTATTCATTTGTTTTTATCTGTTTTTGTCTGTTTTCATCTGCTTTTGTCTGTTTTTCTCTGTTTCCTTGCAGGTTGAGTTCGATCTTTTAGGATACGATTCACACAAGGCCCAACGCCCCTAACCGTCAATCACGGGGTCTAATGCCCCCACACACCAAGCGCGCATCTTAATTTTATTTTCAGTCTTCTCCAAACCACACGGTGAGCACGAGTGGAATAATGACCAAATGCGAACTGATCGGGATTCAATCGTTGTAATTTGTATTTTTATTTATTTGAGAGAACAGTGAAAATATTTATTTTAAAAATTTATTCATGTAAGAATCCCGGTCGGAGAGTGAACGGTTCGAGTGCTGAATCGACCGTTTTCTTCGAATTTCCAGTGTCAAAATGGGTAAGACGAGCACAACTTAATCTTGCGGTAAATAAATAAAAGTGGCAAGCCCTAGGCAAATAGAGTACCGATAGGGCGTGCGGGATATAGGTCTGCATGTAACAAAACCCCCGAATCCGGAATTTCCAGTTCTATAAGACCAATGCCATAGCAAACTTGGTGTATCCCATACTCCTAGACCCGGGCAACTCACCGACCCTCGACCCTCGGGTCGTAAATAGGTAGTGGCGATTCTTTCTCACGCATGTTCGTCACGCGTTCCCATGGGAAGGTGGACACTCCCAAGCCGTACTATAGCGTGGGCATGCGAGCCTCGATGAGACGAAATTCAGGTCCGCATAGTGATGTAGTGATGTGACATAGGTTTCATCATACTTTACTGATATATATTATGTTTCCTTATTTGATTTATGCTGTTGGAATTGTATGCTAAGCATTTATTTGAAGAGTTCTGCATACAAATAAGATTATGAAAGAGTCGTCTAATCGCTTATAGTAATGGCGCAAGAGCAAAGGCGTTAATGCTGCGGACATCTTTGCTCTTTCGTTGTAAATATCGATTTGGTTATCAGTGTTCCAGCTTCAACTATGTGTGTTGGTCTTTGATCGGTCAATCAACAATGAGAGCTTTGTTGCGGTGCTGGTTCGAATTCTCTTTTTCAATTGAATCAAGGATGGTCGAGCAATTATGTAAGCCTTGTTCCTCTTAGGACAGAGGCATCCGTCTAGAAGCTAATAAATCCCATTGTGACTTGCGCTTGGGACCAATTGGATTTTATAATTTTTCTAGAGACAAATAACACCATGTAATTCACTTCATGAGACATAATGGACCTTACCGTTAATTTTTTCTTCACTTTTGATCCTCAATTTTTTCTTTTTGTCATTATTACCCTCAAACTTTCTACTTTTTTTCAATTTGGTCCTACAATTCGGAAAAGAAAAAGGGGAAAGGGGCCGGGGCTGTCGATTAGTGACCCCAACCCCACTACCAAGGTCTCATGCACCACAAAGGATGCCGACGACTATGAAGGTGGGGATGGGGTTGCAAATTGGCGACCCTTGCCCCCGAATGGACCGGGATCTCGAAGTCGAGATCCTGGTCGATTTGGGGGCTAGGGCCACCAATCAGCAACTCCGACCCCACCCTCGAGGTTTCTGACGTCCTCTGTGGTTGTCGGCAACGCCGACTGGCGGCCCAAGCCCCTCCCCCATTTTTGTTTGTTTGTTTTTTTTTCGAATTTTAGGATCAAATTGTAAAAAAATTGAAGTTTGAGGTTAATAATGACAAAAAGAAGACCAAAAGTCATGAAAAATTAACGGTGCGGTCCATTATGTCTCACAAAGTGAATCACAGAGTATTATTTGTCCTTAAAAAAATCACAGTGTCCAATTTGTATCAAGTTCAAACTATAAGAGGGTTTTTGTACTTTTTCCTGATTTTAATTTATAGATTACTGTTTTGCAAGATGACAACTTAAAAAAAAAAAAAGGAAGATAATAATGGAATAACATTTATTTGTTCTATTCCCACCAATGTCTCTCGCAACATCATCCCCAAAAAAATATATAAAATCGAAACATCCAAGACGGCTATATATTGACATTTAAGTTCCCTCTAGTAAATGGCAATATAAAATCGAAACATCTAAGACAGATATATATTGACATTTAAGTTCCCTCTAGTAAAGGGCTTCTCTATCTACTTCGTGACTCTTGCTTGGGGTTCATCCACCAAGATTTGAAGGCTACCAAGACTTTGTTAGATGAGAAGATGAATCCTAAAATATAGGACTATGGTCTAGCACGGACTTTTCAGGCCACTTAGGATTTCTTGAATACCAAGGGGGTCGTACGGACATTGTAAGGATCTAGATTTCCTTCAACAAAGATATTGACACCTTGTTTGGGATTAGACTCTATTCTAACTTTGTATATATATATATATTTAATTGGATTGTAATGATTATATTGTTAAATTATGAGAAAAATATAAAAAAAAAGTAATGAATATTTGAGAGAATTTAGTATAAAAAATTAAATTAAATGGTTAAATTTTTTTTAAAAAATAATAATTATATTTTTTAATTGAAGATAAGTGGAGTAAAATTAAAAATAAGCTTTAATAACAAATCAAATTCTTCCATGTGCATGACAGTGGCCTTTATTTTAGGGGCTACATGTCTCCAGAGTGCGCCACGGGAGGTACATTTTCCAAGAAATCTCAGGTGTACAGCTTCCAGTGTTGCTAGCGGATCTTGTCAGCAGCTTGAAGAACACTGCCACCTTAAACTATAATGGACAATGTTAAATGCTGATTGAGTGTGTAAATGTAGGCATGGGAATTATGGAGATTCGGTCGTAGAAAAAAAGTATGAGGTCAATGTCTGTGATAACCGATTCTGCAATCAAAGGAAGGTGATTGAAAGCTTGATTCATTCAATGGCGTTGTATTATACATTCGAAAAATAAGTACGAATGCTGTACTTATGTTTTGCTTATCATTGTGCCTTCTCAAATGACCATTAAGAATTTTATCTCTGACAAGTCCAGGTCTATTGAGCTGGACTTCTCAAATGACCAACAGGAATTGCAATTAAGCTAAATTGATTAAATTCGAACTTGAATTGGTTACTGAAGGGGTGTAAGTATATTCCTATCTTACCCACTAATCAACTTGATTCCTCGAGATTGAACTTAGGCTATTCTATCCTTGTTCTAAATCTAAAATCCCTTTCCCAAGTTCAATTAGATTAACATATCATAACAACTATTAATCAGGCAATTGCAAGCATTAAGTATTGGATAGGATAAATAGAATAGGATCAAAAACTCATTAGATCAAGAGAAAATAAACAAACTAATTACATGTGGGTTCAATCTTAATCCTAGCCTATGAAATTAGCCCATAAGGATTAAAGAACAAGTAGAAGAGTTCAATACAGACATTGAAATCGAAGAAGAAATAACAAGAGTACCAGAAAACTGGCAAAGAAAGGGCCATAAACTGTCTTTTGGCACACGTCGACCTGTCTCGACCAAACAAGGGGGCAGTTTGATTTTCCTTTCCTGCAGAAAGATGACATACTGAGAAAAACGAAAGAGGAGCATCAGTTCAGACAATCAGAAATTTGATTCGAGCAAGGGTGACCTCTGAGAGTCGTGAATAATAAGTTCAACACCCGTCTAAAAGCTAATCTGACTGTTTGTATCGGTAGAATGGTCCGTACGCGGAATTCTCGCGTAATAGCATCTTCACTATTGACCATTAAGTGTCGGTTGTCCCTATCCTAAGTCAACCCTTCTGTCTAGACAACGGTAACATATGTACTGACCTACCCTGTTTAACTTAGCATAGCAGAATTCCGCCTGTTTGTCTTCTCATTCCTTTCAGTTAGAATGACAGTGTGAAGCGGAGAATGCAGATCAGGTTTGAAATTTCTATTATTAGGATTGAATTTGTGATATTTTATATTCATGAACATTCAGGAGGGATATGTATTTGAAGATTGTAATACTTTCGCGTGTTGTCAACTTTCATAGATTGTTTTTTCATTTCCTTGGGCTGTAGATGCATAGCCAAAGTGGTCATCCCAAATGGTATATCGATCGTGACTGCATGAGATCTTATTTATATTGTCTATTTTAATCTTTATTACTCGTAAGTCAACTCCAACATGTTCGTATTAGGTATATCCCTAGAGTGTCTTGCATACGATCATATACCTGGTTTGCAAGGACTGATCTAGGAATTTTGTTCGAGGGAGGCGAAGTTCAAAAAACCTTTATATCGTAAAGCCAAAGATGGTGAAATAGAATAATTTTATTCAAAATAGAAATTTTGTAATTTTCCTCTAGTCCAAGTGGGCAATCGCCCCCCTAAATTCATGCTGCTGGTTTGGTTCACCAAGCAAAATATTCAGTGCGTGGGACATTGAGAATGGAGGGTAATTACACTGGTGGTCCAAAAAGTTTCACTAATATATCATGTTGATCCAAAACGTTTTTTTTGCTACTTGATGGTACAAAATGTTTCAAAGTTGTACCATGATAGTACAAACCATTTTCTCGCCATTGACCTCGTCATTTCGCTATTGACATAGGTGGACCTTTAAGTTAATTAAAGAAATATTTTGTACCATTATGTTACATCTGTAAAATATTTTGAACCATTAAGTGACAACTTCAAAAGAGTTTGAACCATCATGTAACGTTCCACCAACTCTTAAAAACATATCAGAGCCACGTGTCGGCCACGTTTTGGCCACGTCAGCTTCGCTAGACGGTGTCAATGGTGAGATAACGGTTTGTACTATCATGTTACACTTTTGAAATATTTTGTATCATCAAGTAGCAAAAAAAACTTTTTGGACTAACTTGATACATTAGTGAAATTTTTTGGACCACCAGTGTTATTGCCCCTTGAGAATGGTGCAACCAGATTTATCAGGTCAAACTATCTATCTATTAAACATTTTAAAATTTTTAAAATAAAATGATAACAAAAAGAAACATGATTTAAGAGATTTAATTTAATATCGTCTAAAATTTTTTCCGAAAAATCAAACTCTTTTGCACGTGCGGAACGGAGGTCAGACTTGGCTTGAGTAGGACAGGGATGAAATTGATTCCTGTGGCTCGCTCCTTCGTTCGTCAGCTTGCTGAATCTAACTCGTCGAAAGAGTACCAAATGCTAACGATGACGAAGGTTGTTGACTTTTGGTGGAAGCAAAGCCAACGAGTTCAATCGAAGAGCATAGCGAGTCTGAGGTTACAGAAGCGTTCACCAACTTTTTTGTTGAGATGGGGGTAACTCGGCTGTGGGAGCTAGATCTCCTTGTTGGCCTTGACGCCTCCGGTGACGTCACTTGCAGGGGAGGCCACAGGCCCCCACCCAAGTTGCCCCACTCTCAACCCAAAAATTTTTTTTTTTGAAAGAAGGTTAAATAAAAATGCATAAATCACGTAGTTTCCCTTCATCAAGATCTTAAGTTTGAATCTTGTAGTTGGAGAAAATACACGCTGGTAGAGCTTTATCCCTTAATGGACCGATCCAGCTCGAATGGATTAGTCAGGACCAATGGGCTTCCAAATACCGGAGTACACACCGAAAAAAAAGACTAAATCAAGTTGTTTCTAGCTTTTTTTACTTTTTAAAATTGTGTATGGATTAAGTTAACAGCGTTACGTGCCATGTCTATCTTTCCGTAACTGCCATTGATCATAGACATGAAATGAACATCTAGGAAGTTGTGGTTGCAAAAATCTTTTTTTGAGGACTAAAGTGGTGGGTGATAAATTCTTTGAGGACTAAATTGATAATATTAACTCATGAGAAAACGTTATCATTTTGTGTTTTGGAATGGTTCTTTTTCCAGCATTAACTCCATGTCAGCTTTCACATCAAATTCCCATCACGGTATGGACTAACAATTGACGACTGGACTATTTTTTTGGGTTACGTGTGAGGTCATGGGCCTAGTATAATGAAATGAAAATAATAAATATATCTAATAAAATGGCACGAGTAGTCTCACTCCCACCTAAGTATCGAACCTACGATAAATTGCTAAATTTATCTAGCAATTGACTGCTGGGCTATTTTATTAGTGGACAAAATAGACATCGAGGGATAAATTGGTTTTAAATTTTTTTTAAGGACCAAACTGTTGATTGACCCATCTTTCAGGGACCAAAATGATGGTCCCCTTTCATATATCTCCAAACCCTCAAACATTTAACGGCCATTAATTCACTGAATAATGATAGATATAGAAACAAGTGGTCATTTAACGGCCATTAATCACGCCAAAGTCCTAGATATGATAGGTGCTCGCAATCAGCGGCCTCAACACGGAACCTACTGACCGCCACAAAGATTCAACTTAAATGAAGTTTGTGTTTGATAGCAATTTAATCAAATAAGTGCTTAAGAGTCATTTTCAACTTACTGGAGTATGTTTGGAAAAATGAAGGTTTAATTATACTTAATCATTCAATAAAAAATCACTTAACAAGTAAATAATACAAATTGACATAAAAAAAAGTCATTTTCAACTTATTGGAGTATGTTTGGTTTTAAAGTTTTTTTTAACTCTATTCTACTTAACTCCACTTATCTTCAACTCAACAACACAATTATTACTTTTTCCTTTTTCTTCAATTTTTTTAACCATTCAATTAAATTTTTAGTACTAAATTCTCTCAACTATTAATTATTTTCTCTCATTTTTTCCATAATTCAACAACACAATTATTACAACCTCAAATAAATATAATTATTTTGAGTTGGAATGGAGTGGTGTCTTTTTCCCAAACAAAGCCATGGTTTCTTTAAATATTTTCTCACCATAGATCTTCTCATCCATATCTTTCCTTTTTATTTTTTCTTTCTTTAACTAATTTATAACAACTTAACTAACTTTTCAGTATTTAATTTATCAAATACATGCTTAAGTTAAAATTCTAATTAATAAGTCAACTTTTTATGAGAGAAAAAATTACAAGAACTAAATTCTCAATTGCTTATTTACTTAAATACTGCAAAGTTTTTTATTTTTATGTTTGCCCTTGTCATTATTATAATATATTATATTTTTAGTATTATAAACAATTTCAACAATGACCATGTAGCTCAATAATAGATTGAGCTCTCCAAGTGGTTGGACTATACTTGCATTGAAGGGTTTAAAACTCACTGAAAGTATCTTGTAATTAGTACCAAGCTAATGTACAACGGGATCAGCATCCACTAATAGTTAGTTACTTAACAGCAATGACACATGATTTGGGACTTGATAGAAAACATATTCTTTTCATCCTCAATTTCTAGTTGCTATTTCAATTTCGTTCTCAATGTGTCACAGTTTGTCCATTAGGTCTTATCGCTATAATTTTCTCTAAAATTTAAGAAAATTACAAAAAAAAAAGAAAAAACAAAACAAGAAACAAGAAACAATTGCCGGTGCTATATTTGACTTACTAACAAACCTTCAGCTATCTAGGGCGAGGGTATTCACTGTTGGTGAGACCACTGATATCCAAAACTAAGACTTCTAAGAGCAGTCTTGATCATGGGAGGGACCATCATTGGCAGCCACATTCCCCACACAAGCTTGCTAACTAGTAGCCAAAATTAAGATGCATTTTCCCTTTTCAATTTTAACAAGAATACTTTAGGGGAAAAATCATGAAAATATGAAAATATTAAACATTTGAGAAAATTTCACTTAACAATCCGTGAATTTTTTAGGAAGGTCCATAATAGCTGATTTGTTATACAACCCCACATATATACTAATATCTGTTGGGGATGTGGCTCCGACATGGACGGATACGGTGAAGATGAAACACAAACTCAATGAACACAGACGAACACGAAGAATGGGAAAGTTTCGAGGTATGATCAACGCTTTCCAAATAGAATTTTCTGCCCCCACATGTAGTTGCTAATGGGTTTTGATGGGATCCTCCTGGGATACAACGAAGCCTAAGAGTTCTCAATTAGCAAAGTCGAAGAACTCACGAACTCTCACTCGTTTTTCTGGAATTATTTCGAATGTTTTCAATCATAACTTTTGGCACAAGAGCCTTTAACTTATAATGATCAATGGGCACCAACAGAGTGTATATTCTTTGTTTTTAATCGTTTAGGACGTCTCCTTTCTGTAAAAATCAGTCCCACGGAGGAACCTTTTCGGTTATTTGAACGTTTATGGACGTTATTGAAGGAATAACCGCCACTCCCGCTCTCAGATTGTGATCCAGAACTTATTTGTTCGAACAATTCCTCCAAACGTGATACGAAATCACATTTACACCAAAGCCTGGATTTTGTCCTAGTGTGTATGAATTACACCAAGTAATCCATTAATGTATAGGCCCAATGAATTTGCAATCTACTAATATCAACATTCCCCCACTAGATTGCCGATTCTAGAAATTAATTACACAACGGTCATGCATAAAGTAGTGATGTTTGTAGATTAAACCCTGTCTTAGTGTAAACCCTCAAAGTGCTAATAAGTGACCTGTGGCTAGTCGCGTAAACTGTCACTCTAGAGCCGATATCGGAAAAGTCATACACATGATCAAACTCAAGTAAGAGCTTTCATTTCAGCACCGTTATGACCATGTGCTCCTCTTGTTTTCATGAACATGTACAAGAGAAAAACCTTGAGATCGTTCGAAGTGGCACCACATCATGTCCATATAGGTGGACTACTTGATAACTAATATCAAGTGCCAATCCATTAAGAGTTCTAACTCATCCTCCTAAAAGATGGCACTAAATCTTTATTATTAGTGCACATTTGTCATTCGATAACTTATTATTATCCCTTAAGCCTCGAAACTAACTTTTTGAATAAAATGAGGTGGGCTTCCCATTGTCAATGATGCGATTAATGGTCTTATTATACTTTTAGCAATGGTACCTATACCAAATCTCTCAACTAACCTTTCGTCGATGAGATTGCTAAATTCTCATATCTTTACATTCCAAACTCGTATCTCAAGTTAGTATGTCTAGACCCTCAAAGTCCACACAGTAAATGTATTTGAGACATGGTTAATACCCTGTCAGCACCCCATTTTGGCTCACCGATTCAAATTACATTATCAGCAATGGTCCATACTATGACTTGAGCAGGAATATAGAAAAAAAACGACTTAACAGAGCAGAAAATCACTATTCATTCTCAAGTTGGCGAGATCGGACCAATGACACATGAATATGACAGAAGGACTCCAGGGGTCATCAAAAAGCAACAGAGTGACTAGAGAACTCAACCATGTCCAAAACCGGCATTTTTCAGTATATCACATGGACGATTCTATTTTCCGATAGTTCACTCGATCATCAGAAGATAATTAATATAGGACTCCAAAAATCCCCTCCAATGCCAAACAGATGAAAAGTGTCTCCAAAGGCATTTTGCAAATCGTCTGCTCTATATAGAACAACTTTCTGTATATAGACAACTTTTTAATGGAAGTCCAAACATGTCGGTTTCCTGGAGAAAAGTTAATTCCAAATGTCAAATTCGGCCATGCCCTACAAGCATACAGAGCATGAGCACACAGACACTTCAAATGACTTCCGAGTGACAAAACGGGCATGCCCCTCTTCGGAAATGCATAACCGGAGACTGGTCTGATGGAATTACGGCAAATGAAGTTCATACTGCATTGCCCTGAAAACTCTAGCGGACATTCGCAATTGGGTAAAACAGACAACAAAACCCTTTTCAGTTTCCCGAGTAACCTTCGAGGAGCGGAAATGGCCATTTTCAGTGGAAATGCATATCCGGAGGTCCTTTTTACCGAAACTTGACGCCGGACGTCTACCCTACACAGTGCTAGCCTTCTCAAGGCTCAACGTGGAATCGTCATAATAAATCACATAACTCATCTAAACCCCCCGAGCGGTGCTTTAAGGGTCTCAGATGCACTTTTCATGTCCTTAGAGGTCCAATCTCAACAAACAGAGATCACAGTGATCTCCGGATTGCCCAAGCAACTCAGAAAGCAATCTGAGAAATCCAGTTTCGGCCTCCTAGGACATCTCCGGCTCCATATTGGCATTACCGGCTTAAGTGTCAAGTGCCCACGTAATTTGACAATTTATGTCAAAATGACCGACGTGGGATGCAGATACAAGATATGCTGTCAGAAGTGGATAACCTCGCTCTGAATGCATAAAAGGAGAAAAACCGGCTTCCGAGCCTCATACAAACATTTGGCAATTTCTCACGGAAAATGCCAATCTCGGACTCATTAAATCTGTTTCCTCGCGTATATCGATAATTCGACGTTTAATTCAAACCACGAACTTTAAATGCGCGATCAATCGAGACCCGAACTTTTTCCCGGTTTCTCCTCTTTGGTCGTGGGACCCATGGGCTGCCCAAGATGAGTCACCCTTTACTCTAGAAGCTTCTTCTTCTTCTTTAATGCAAGAAGCCAACTTGCCCTCTCTTAGCCAAAATATCTTGGAGAGGTTGAAGACAACACTCAACTTCTCATCAATGCTCATCAATGTCTTATCTCTTCTTCATTAATGCAATGGAAGAAGATGAGGCTCGATATTTTCTTAATCAAATCGAAATTTGTTAAGCATGGGGGTTAAGAGCATTTGCTTTTGCTTAATTGCTCATTAGTTTTGCCTATAAATTGTCCAAAAGTGATTAAGTTAATCACTTTTCTTCTTGCACACTCTCTCCAAGCTTTCTCCCTCAAGAAAAGCTCTCAACTCCATAGCCAAAACCAGCAAACTTCAACATTTCAAAACCAAGAGAGAAAAACCGAAGAAAACCCAAAGAAAGCTTTGAGTCCTTAAGTCGAAACCCGATGTTCATCATCCCGACTTAAGTTAAAAATTTCTTAAATTCCGTGGACCACATGTTTTGGATCCTTGGAGTTCAGTGGTGAACTTGGTTTTTTTATTTGAGCACTTTAAGTTATGATTTCAGGTGTAGTTTAGGCTTTGGAGTTCATCCCGTGCTCTCGGGTGAATAGTGACAGTCGCCTGCCATGCGCGCCCCGCGCGCCTGCCATGCGCCTGCGCACCTGCCATGCGAGACCCGCGAGCCCAGCCGCGCGCCTGACATCCTCCCGCGCGCCTATCCTTACCGAACGTGCATCCTTTGCACCTGAGTACCCTTCCAAGCGTTCAACCGAGTTACCCGATTCTCGACTTAGAGGAGTTAGGGCCTTTTATAATTTTACATGGCTATGGAGTGATATGGAGTATATGACATATTCCATATGCAAGATTTAATTTTTATGCATTTTCACGTTATATTATGCATGCTCGTCATCATATAACATGTTAGCATGTCGGGAAACGTTTGGATCGTCACTCGGAAGACCTTCCCGACCCGAAATAAGCAAAAGAGCTCTTGGGTTTGTCTCAAGAAGAGGTAACCGAGACTTGGCTTCTTTCCTCGGGTTAAGAACGGCCTTCTTAGCCCGATCCAAGTTCGATTCCCGAGTTTTATCATGTTTGTCGTTTAAGCATGCGAGAAATGATTCGAAACGAGATGAGCAAACCTCGTGGATCGTGGAACCCCATTCGAGCCATGGGACCTCTCGGCTATCTCCAAAGAGAAGTGACCGAGAGCCTCCTAGACTCGTACGGGTTGCATGAGGCTTCCTCTTCCCGTTTTGAGTCCGTTCTCGACTTTCGTGTAATTTGCAATTTACATTATCGTCGTAATATCACATGAAAACGTCTTTTCAAAGCAAACATGCATGGATTCAAATATCGATAACTTATTTGGGTTCATTCGGTTATGAGGGTATTTTTGGTTATTTGACCAAATTATCCTCAATCCTTGTTAAACCATCTCGGTTATCGAATCACGAATCGTTTTCATAATTAATGCATTCGACAACAACCTTAAGCATTAATTCCACGAACGGGTTAATCGGGACGCTCACACGATTAATTCATTCAATTTAAATAAGTTTGCACGAATTGGACATTAATTTGTAACTCGCGTCGACGAATTACAAAATGAAGTTAACGCCCTTTTCAAAACCCTCATACTTTCGAATTCGTATGGTGTTGTTTCCCTTTTCTGAAAACAAATTTTCAAATCAACGGCAAGAACATCATTTTGTGATTTGGCGTCATCTTAGCATCGTTTAGGGTGCTAGCCGGGTATTCTGTATCGAAAATACAATTACTTGACTAATCATTTCACTCGACTTAACCAAATGCTAGAAAATGGTTAGGTAGAACTCTAGGTTCCAAATCTAGAGTCAAAATACAAGTTTGGATCAATTCAGTGGTAATTTAGTGTCACAACACCGAATCATTGTAAAAGCAATCTACACACACGAGATTTGACTCTCTTTGTCAAGTTCTCAAAACAAAACCGAATGTAAAATGTTTTGCATGATTCTTTGCTTAGCATATGGCATTTGCTTGCAAAAATACCACTGGGTCAATAAATTTGCTAAGACACGTACATTTGACAGTAACAAACACTTTGTCTGTCATTAACATGTTACGTGTTACCTTTCTGCATTTGTTTGCCATGCGGGTCGAGCCTGATCCCTAGGCCGAATGATATTAGGGTTCAACGCCCTAATCATCGATCACAGGGTCCAACGCCCTAATCAATACTCACAGGGTCCAACACCCTATTCAGTGAGAGCGTGCATTGAATTTCAATTCTTCGGTCTTTTCCCTAAACTCACAGTGAATTAGAGCGGAATAATAACTGAACGCGAGTCGACTAGAATTCAGCCATTTGTAATTTGTATTTATTGTTTTCGAGAGCATTGTAAGAACTTTTATTTTGTACATTCATTCTGTAAGAATTCCACTCGGTAAGCGAACGGTCCGATGGTCGAATTAATCGAATCGGTCTAATGCTTGCCCAAAGGAAAGTAAATCCAAGAATTCGCGGTTCTGGTTCACCCAGGGATTCAACCTCCATGGTTCGATGAACTGTAACGCAAGATCGTGAACCAACTCCCCGACATACGGGTTTACTTCTCTCTCGGCTTCTCAACCGACATCGTTTGGTTCACCGAATCTCCGGTGTCAAAACGTGCGAGCCAAGTGCAACTTAATTCAAGCGGTAAATAATAAAACATGCAAGCCTAGCAAACCAAAGTACCGAAAGGGCATGCGGGATATAGGCCAGCACGTAACATGAACCCCCGAACACAGATTTTTCGGTTCCGCACAGATCAATGCCTTAACAACAAACTAGGTGTTCCATACCCGTAGACCCGGGTAACTTATCCGCCCTCGACCTACAGGTCATAAAATGATAAGTAGCGACTCCTTCTCTCACGCGTGTCCGTCACGCATCCCCACGGAAATGTGGACACTCCCAAGCCGCGGGATCCAAAAGCGCGCATGCGGGCCCCGACGAGAGTCCACATTCGGGTCCGTACATACCCTTGTCACAATACACGGAAATGGCAACTTATGTTGTGGCCTCAACTTTACCTCGCAAGTGATTTCTTTAGCCTTTCCATAATATGATGACTTCTACAAGTTTTCACCCGTATTTATGATCTATTGGAACACAAAGCTTTCCAATGATCATTTCTACGTTTACTTCAGAGCCTCAATAGCTTTTACACGACAAACACAATATCGAGCCTAGGTACAACCGCTTGTATACGTCACAAACTTGAATGCACTAGTGTGCTTCAATGGCACTTTTGCCTTATCATGACCTTCACTTAATTTATCAAATGAAATGTCCTAATCATTGGTATTCAAGTGATTGAACTTTTCAAACAGTTTTCCTTATAGAGGAATCGAATTCTTACAAACCTTTTGGTGCTTGTATAATCTCATCCTTAGTCATATCAACCTAATTTTGATCATTCACCTTGAATCTCGATTCATCTTAAATCTCGATGTTAAGTACCTTTTGTTTGTCAAATACCTGTTCTTTCTTTAGTAGTCTACATTTGAACTAGTTATTGCCCCTTAAACCTCGAAATTAACTTTTTGGCTAGAATGAGGTAGGGTTCCCATTATCAATGACGTGATTAATGGTTTTATTATATTTTTAGTAGCGATATCTATACCATATCTCTCTACTAACCTTTCAACGATGAGATCACTAAATTCTCATATCTTTACATTTCTAACTCATATCTCAAGTTAGGATTTCTAGACATCGAAAGCACACACAGTAAATGCTAGTTCCACGGGGCGCAACGGAAGCGAAAAAGGGACAGAAATTCAAAATTTCCTACCCGTGAAACTAATTCCAAGACCTACTAGAAGAATAAGAGTAAATAAAAGCGTACCTGGAATATTTAAAATTGTCGACCAAGCGTCCCACGCGTGACGCCTCTACCGGTGTCCACACCGACTTTGTCGACGAGTCTTCGAGATCGGCGGTGCTAGCGACCAACACTCGAAAGAAACACCGATGCAACACCCGAAATTTTTAAGACTAATGGACCTAATTTGAGTTGAACAATTCAACCCAAATTATATATATTTTATATGCACACATATATGCACGTACATATATATATTAGCATATATATATATAATATGTGTGCGCTTTTATATATAAGCATATATATATAATCATGCTTACTGCCCCTTTTTATAAACAATATGGGGGGGTGAAGATGAAATCCCAACCGATGTGGGATTTAGGGAATTAAGGTTCCCTTATGACATGTGTCCTTACACATGTTAATCCACATAAAAGCCATGTGTCACCATATTAACCGTGCATCAATTTGGTCCATTTAATCTAATAAATCGAGTCTAATTAATCGACAAATTTAATCTCATTAAATATCCAATTAATTAGTCGCACCATAAATCATCTAATCTCTATTAGATGATTTTATTGTTTCAAAATATCTCGTCAATTTAGTCGTAGTGTGTGACCCTGTAGGTTCCCAATTACGTTGACAGTAATATCAAAATCTCTATTTCAATATTACAAACAGTGAGCGGCATCTAGCAATGCATCACCGTTACTCAAGTAATCGGAAAGTCAATTTCTCGACGAACCTCGTGACCTATATTACCGTGTAATATAATCCATTGTCCCCTATATCTCTATTGAGCCCAAGGCATGGTCGATGACATCCTTGTATGGCTCAATATTTCTCTTTCTTGGTTTACCGGTTAAGTCTATCAGAACAAATGAGCTCGATATCGTTATATCGACTCATTTGGGTATGCATACACTTTTAGACTTAACCACCAAGTGGCCGTGAGATATCGCTCCCGTTTCGTAAGAGGGACAAATTCTATTTTGATCACTCACATTCCTCTCCATGCTCTGTGGTATACCCAATAACTGTCTTTATAACCATCCTGTTACAGTGGCGTTTGACAGTATCAAAGTATATGACATTACATGTAGGAATCTATGGTGACCTCAAGTCAAAGGACCATTACACTATAGTCACTTTGAGATATGCTAATGACAGTTACGTAACAACCCATGTAGCAATCTCATGGTGGGTCAGTCCAATACACATTACTCTTAATGTATACATGTGGTGTGATTTGATATCTCCATATCCATGACCTATGAGACTTGGTCATCAATCAACACTCACACTAGTCTAACCGTATTATCGTTGTCCTAATTAACGATAATACTTTGACTATGGACATTTAGGAATAATGTTCATTAATTATAGGATCTCACAATCAAGTCACACTTGATGCCTATTGAACCTACTATTCCAAGGACATTATTGTGTAAAATCATATTTAGCGCAATCTACACAATAACAGATATGCCTCGTAATATAATGAAATAGATATCATATTACAGAACTGATTATAGATTGCCTCTAGGGCATACACCAATTCCCAACAATCTCCCACTTGCACTAGAGCCAATCTGGCATCTGTCTAATGCCAATAGATCTAGTGTGAGCCTCGTGCTTGCGCTGCACAAGAGGCTTCGTAAGTGGATCTGCGAGATTCTCATCTGTTGGTATTCTGCATATCTTCACATCTCCTCTGTCGATGATCTCGCGAATGAGATGGAAGCGCCTGAGTATATGTTTGGATCGCTGGTGAGACCTGGGTTCCTTAGCTTGCGCAATGGCTCCATTGTTGTCACAATAGAGATCCACTGGGTCTGCGATGCTAGGAACCACAACAAGTTCTGTCACGAACTTCTTGATCCAAACGGCCTCTTTTGCAGCGTTAGAGGCAGCAATATACTCGGCCTCTGTGGTAGAATCGGCTACTGTCTCCTGTTTGGAACTCTTCCAACTCACAGCACCTCCATTCAGGCAAAACACATACCCTGACTGCGATCTACTGTCGTCCTTATCGGTCTGGAAGCTAGCATCGGTGTAACCTCTTACAACGAGCTCTTCTTCGCTTCCATATACCAAAAACATCTCCTTAGTCCTTCGTAAGTACTTAAGGATGTTCTTTACTGCAATCCAGTGTCTTTCACCTGGATCTGATTGGTATCGACTCGTCATACTCAAAGCATACGAGACATCTAATCGAGTGCATAACATAGCATACATGATGGATCCAATAGCTGACGCATATGGAATCCTATTCATGCGGTCCCTCTCTTCTCGAGTAGAAGGACACTGAGCCTTCGAAAGGCTTATGCCATGTAACATAGGCAGCGACCCTTTCTTAGAATCCTGCATGCTAAATCGCCGAAGCACTTTATCTATGTATGCACTCTGACTTAGACCAAGCAGTCTCTTGGATCTATCTCTATAGATCCTAATACCTAGCACGTAGGTAGCTTCGCCTAAGTCCTTCATAGAGAAACACCTTCCCAACCAAGTCTTCACAGACTGTAGGGAAGGAATGTCATTCCCAATCAGAAGTATGTCGTCTACATACAACACCAGGAAGATTACTACGCTCCCACTAACCTTCTTGTAAACACAGGGTTCATCTTCATTCTTGATGAAGCCAAACTCTTTGATTGCATCATCAAAACGAAGATTCCAGCTCCTAGAAGCTTGCTTCAGCCCATAAATAGACCGTTGTAGCTTACAAACTTTTCCGGCACAATGTGGATCGACAAAACCCTCAGGTTGTGTCATAAACACATCCTCGAGGAGCTTCCCGTTCAGGAAAGCAGTTTTGACATCCATTTGCCAGATCTCATAATCATAATAAGCTGCAATTGCAAGCAAGATCCTGATGGATTTAAGCATAGCTACCGGGGAAAAGGTTTCGTCATAGTCAACACCATGAACTTGTCTGAAACCTTTTGCCACAAGTCGGCCCTTAAAGGTAATCACATTACCGTCCATGTCAGTCTTCTTCTTGAAGACCCACTTACACCCAATGGGTTTTGCCCCTTCAGGTGGATCAACCAAAGTCCATACTTGGTTAGTGTACATGGACTCCATCTCAGATTTCATGGCCTCCAGCCATTTCTCAGAGTCTGGGCCTATTACGGCTTCCGCATAGGTTGTAGGCTCATCATTATCTATGAGCAATACGTCATTGTCTTGAGTCACGAGAAATCCATATCTCTCGGGCTCATGACGTATCCTACTAGACCTACGAGGCTCCTGTGTCACCTGTGTAGAAGATTGTGCCACAACAACTTGTGGTACTTGTTCTGCAACATCGCCCGTCGATTGGTCAATGTCATTTTGTGGTAGAAATTCCCCAAGTTCTAATTTCCTCCCACTAGTTCCTTTGGAGAGAAACTCTTTCTCAAGGAATACCGCAGTTCGAGCGACAAACACTTTGCCCTCGATGGGATTATAGAAATAGTATCCTCGAGTTTCCTTAGGATACCCCACGAAGTAACATTTGTCCGATTTAGGGCCAAGCTTATCCGAAGACAATCTCTTCACATAAGCTTCGCAACCCCATATCTTTAGAAAAGACATCTTGGGACGTTTCCCATACCACATCTCATATGGTGTCCTTTCAACTGATTTCGACGGAGCATTGTTTAATATGAGAGCAGCTGTCTGTAGAGCATATCCCCAGAAGGAGTCAGGTAAGTTTGCATGACTCATCAAAGATCGAACCATATCTAATAAAGTTCGATTCCTCCTCTCAGCTACACCATTCCATTGTGGTGTTCCAGGTGGAGTCAGTTGAGATAAAATCCCACACTGTTTAAGATAGTCAGCGAACTCATAGCTCAAATATTCACCTCCTCGATCTGATCGAAGAACTTTAATGCTCTTACCCAACTGATTCTCCACTTCATTCTTAAATTCTTTGAACTTTTCAAAGGATTCAGATTTGTGTTTCATCAAAAACACATATCCAAATCTACTGAAATCATCAGTAAATGTAATGAAGTAGAGATACCCACCTCTAGCAAGCTTGTTCACTGGTCCACATATATCGGTATGTATGAGAGCCAAAAGATCACTAGCTCGCTCACCTTTTCCGGTAAAAGGGGCCTTAGTCATTTTCCCCATTAAGCAAGGTTCGCATGTCTCGATCGATTCTAAATCAAACGAGTCCAGTAATCCATCCTTATGGAGTCTAGAGATGCGATTCTCGCTAATATGGCCTAAACGACAATGCCAGAGGTAAGTCGGGTTCGAATCATTAGATTTGAGCCGTTTGGTTTCCACATTATAAATAGGCGTATCTAGATCAAGAACATACAGACCATTACTTAAATGTGCACTGCCATAATATACATCATTCATGTACATAGAACAACACTTGTTCTTTATAGTGAAACAAAATCCCTTCTTGTCCAAACAAGAAACAGATATTATGTTTCTACTAATAGCAGGTACATAATAACAGTCGTTAAGATCTAATACAAGCCCAGTAGGTAAAACTAGGTGATAAGTCCCTACAGTTAATGTAGCAACTCTTGCTCCATTTCCAACTCGTAGGTCCACCTCGCCCTTTGCCAACGATCTACTGTTCTTTAGGTCCTGCATATTTCCACAAATATGAGCACCACACCCGGTATCTAATACCCAAGATGTAGAAGTAGTAGATACATTGATCTCTATAACATGGATACCTGAAGTAGAAGTCTCACTTCCCTTCTTCTTCTTCAACTCCTCTAGGTATACCTTACAATTCCGCTTCCAATGTCCAGTGTTGCCACAATGGAAGCAGTAATCATTCTTTGCCACCTTGGCTTTAGGCTTCAACGCACCCAAGTCATACTTGGATGCACCTTTAGCCCTCTGGCCTTTACTCTTGCCCTTGCCCTTTCTTTTGGTCCCCTGGACCATTAGAACAGACGTCCCCTTACTGATATCATGCTCAGCTGTTCTCAACATGTTAAGCAGTTCAGGCAATGGTTTATTGTAGTCATTCATATTATAGCTCATGATGAACTGACTATAACTGCTGGGCAGCGACTGTAGGACTAAATCTGTGGCCAATTCTTGACCCAGAGGAAATCCCAGTCTTCCCAGAGTCTCGACGTACCCAATCATCTTGAGTACATGAAGACCCACCGGGCTACCCTCAGTCAACCTTGCCTGAAAAAGTGCTTTAGAGATCTCGAATCTCTCATGTCGGGCCTGCTCTTGATAGAGCTGCCTGAGATGCACGATCATATCGTACGCCTTCATGTTCTCATGTTGCTTCTGAAGCTCCGAGTCCATGGTGACTAACATGAGACATCCGACGTTTACGGCATCATCATGATGCTTACTATAAGCATCTTTCTCAGCTTGGGGGGCATCGTCAGGTGGTGGCGCAAGAAGAGGTTGCTCTAAGACATATAGTTTCTTTTCTTAGGTGAGAACAATTCTCAAGTTTCGATACCAACCAAGGAAATTATTCCCTGACAGTTTGTCCTTATCAAGGACGGATCGCAAACAGAAAGTACTAGAAGTGCTCCCTGCCATGGTAACTACCATAGAAATATACAAAATAAGTATTATGACACAACAATATTTAATGAGGACTTTATAAATATTGCTCCCACTATTTATATCAAATCAATGACCCTCAGTTTTGATTCAGAGAATATCATTCTCATAGTAGCTCAAGATCCATATCTCACCAAGCTCTGAGTCAGCGAGGGCTGATTCACCCAGAACTGGCTATTTAGGTAGGGAACTCACTTTCCCAATTGCATCACATGCAACTCTTGATTAGTTGGGTGAATAACTCCTTATTCAAATCTATCTTATAGATCGATGCCCAACTACATGCCTCTGAACTCCTAATCCTATTAGGCTTGCTCAGTTAAGTCCGACCCACTGGTAAACACAACGTCTTACTAGGATAGATAAGGGCATCCTGCGAAGGCAAGGTCTACACACTCATCGATCTTGGTCTTGACGAGCGTTACACGGTGGAAGGTTATGGACTTAATATTTTGAGGGATTTGATTAACATTTAATCGATCTCACTATACACTATTATGTAACTATTACATAATAGTCCACACGTATAACTATTATACTAACACAACTAGGACATAGTCCATGTCTAACAGTCATGCACCGCAAATATCAAACATAATCACACGAGTACCAAGCATAAAATCATATTTTATGCTATTATCTACTCAGATTCTAACTAGCTAGGCTCTGATACCAATTGCTAGTTCCACGGGGCGCAACGGAAGCGAAAAAGGGACAGAAATTCAAAATTTCCTACCCGTGAAACTAATTCCAAGACCTACTAGAAGAATAAGAGTAAATAAAAGCGTACCTGGAATATTTAAAATTGTCGACCAAGCGTCCCACGCGTGACGCCTCTACCGGTGTCCACACCGACTTTGTCGACGAGTCTTCGAGATCGGCGGTGCTAGCGACCAACACTCGAAAGAAACACCGATGCAACACCCGAAATTTTTAAGACTAATGGACCTAATTTGAGTTGAACAATTCAACCCAAATTATATATATTTTATATGCACACATATATGCACGTACATATATATATTAGCATATATATATAATATGTGTGCGCTTTTATATATAAGCATATATATATAATCATGCTTACTGCCCCTTTTTATAAACAATATGGGGGGGTGAAGATGAAATCCCAACCGATGTGGGATTTAGGGAATTAAGGTTCCCTTATGACATGTGTCCTTACACATGTTAATCCACATAAAAGCCATGTGTCACCATATTAACCGTGCATCAATTTGGTCCATTTAATCTAATAAATCGAGTCTAATTAATCGACAAATTTAATCTCATTAAATATCCAATTAATTAGTCGCACCATAAATCATCTAATCTCTATTAGATGATTTTATTGTTTCAAAATATCTCGTCAATTTAGTCGTAGTGTGTGACCCTGTAGGTTCCCAATTACGTTAACAGTAATATCAAAATCTCTATTTCAATATTACAAACAGTGAGCGGCATCTAGCAATGCATCACCGTTACTCAAGTAATCGGAAAGTCAATTTCTCGACGAACCTCGTGACCTATATTACCGTGTAATATAATCCATTGTCCCCTATATCTCTATTGAGCTCAAGGCATGGTCGATGACATCCTTGTATGGCTCAATATTTCTCTTTCTTGGTTTACCGGTTAAGTCTATCAGAACAAATGAGCTCGATATCGTTATATCGACTCATTTGGGTATGCATACACTTTTAGACTTAACCACCAAGTGGCCGTGAGATATCGCTCCCGTTTCGTAGGAGGGACAAATTCTATTTTGATCACTCACATTCCTCTCCATGCTCTGTGGTATACCCAATAACTGTCTTTATAACCATCCTGTTACAGTGGCGTTTGACAGTATCAAAGTATATGACATTACATGTAGGAATCTATGGTGACCTAAAGTCAAAGGACCATTACACTATAGTCACTTTGAGATATGCTAATGACAGTTACGTAACAACCCATGTAGCAATCTCATGGTGGGTCAGTCCAATACACATTACTCTTAATGTATACATGTGGTGTGATTTGATATCTCCATATCCATGACCTATGAGACTTGGTCATCAATCAACACTCACACTAGTCTAACCGTATTATCGTTGTCCTAATTAACGATAATACTTTGACTATGGACATTTAGGAATAATGTTCATTAATTATAGGATCTCACAATCAAGTCACACTTGATGCCTATTGAACCTACTATTCCAAGGACATTATTGTGTAAAATCATATTTAGCGCAATCTACACAATAACAGATATGCCTCGTAATATAATGAAATAGATATCATATTACAGAACTGATTATAGATTGCCTCTAGGGCATACACCAATTCCCAACAGTAAATGTACTTGAGACAGGGTTCATGCCCTTGTCACAAAATACGGAAATGGCAACTTAATTTGATCCAGACTATTCAGCTTCAACCAAAATCATCTCTACTAAGTTATAAAACTCTCCTAATTATGAACTCTTCCCAGATAGAGGGGCAAGTGTGCTGGGTTTTTCCACCCGCCAACACACCTTTTTTAATTCTTTCTTTTTTATTTTAATTTCAATCTTTAATTTTTCCGGTCTAGTTACTGTTCAGGAGTTAATTTGATCCCTACTAATTCAACTTTAACCCCAATAAGCTCTATTAAGTCATAAAACTCTCCTAAGTATGGACCCTTCCTAGGAGGAGGGGGCAAGTGTCGTGGGTTTTCCACCCGTCGGGACCCACTCCAACCTTTTGAAATTCTTTCATTTTTCTTTGTTAATTTCAATCTTTAACTTTTCTAGTCTACTTATTATTTGAAAGTTAAAAGGATCTTGGCTAATTAAATTTCAACCCATGTTGATCCACTAAGTGATAAAATTTTCGCAATTATGAATATGCATTCGCAAGATTCAAACTCGAGACTTCGCTTTTTTTTTTCCTTTGTGACTACTTAGTATTCGAGAGTTTAATGAGATTTGGCTAATTCAATTTTGATCCAGGTCGGGTCACTATGGAGTAAAACTCTCCAAATCATGTGTTTTTTACATTTACAAGATTCGAACTCGAAATCCTACTTAAGGGGAATATGGACCGATCCACCTAAATCAATCTTAATTTTTCATTTTTTTGAACATTTATGAGGTTAGGGGTGGCAGATATCTATTAGTGTATTTTTTTTATTTTGTTTCCCTTAAATAAAATTTCGGGTTCGAGTCTTGTGAATATAGAAAATCTATGTTGGGAGAGTTTTACCCCCTTAGCAGGTCAATTGGGTTCGAGCTATATTAGTTGAGATCCCGTTCGACTTCCAAATACTACGATACCAACAAAATAAAATTATCTCAATTTTTAAATTTTACCGAAAGATTTTCTTATAAATTCTATTTCGAATGTTTATTTTTCTTATTTCATAACCTTAAAAAATTTCCCTCTTATTTTAAACCCTATGTAATAACATATTCTAATTCTAATTAGCAAGGAAAATTTCGAGTAAAGAGTTTTATAAAACGTGAAAACTAGAAAAAAAAAATAGTAGGACGGGAATTCCGTCACAAAATGTTCATCAATGAGAGTCAAATAAGGGCCTTTTGGTTCTAAATTTAGAATGACACTGCATTGAATTGGGATTTATCATGCAGGCTTATAAGTGTTGCTATATAATCCACATGATACTTTATCATGCAGTGTATTATCACTAATTATAACCCGCACCGATGCTGCCGCTGCATTGTGCGGATTATAATTGCCTAGTATATTTTTATCAGGCCAATTTTTAATTATTTGACTGCTTACGTCAAGTCAACTGTCAACATATCCCTTTCCCGCCAAGTTAGATTTTCTTCCCATGCCTCCATTCTCTTGATATTGATAGGTTATATTAAAGAGGGTTAAGTGTAGTGGCATAAGCTTTTACCTAGTATCAAGAGATTCCAAAGTCAATACTTATTGTCGGACTATCTATGCTTTTTTATTAGCTATTTGGAGTTCTATTTCATCGTATCAGGCTCATGGAACTCTCTTGTAACAGGAAAAAAAAAAGAGAGAGAGAAAGAAAGAAATTGACTGGCCATTGCATAATTGACAAAAGTAGAATTCGAAGACATTTCAACTCGGAAGC
Organism: Punica granatum; assembly: GCF_007655135.1. NCBI lineage: Eukaryota > Viridiplantae > Streptophyta > Magnoliopsida > Myrtales > Lythraceae > Punica > Punica granatum. The sequence continues at coordinate 29,193,735 of NC_045130.1, read as the reverse complement.
TGCAAACATAATGGCATTTTCTTCGTAACTTAGACGATATTTCAACACTATCATGTACGAGAGTGGAGATGCCCTGTTTCATTCAGCACTAGAGTCATTAACTTAGGCAACTTTCGGGAGTTCATATCAGTGTTGAACCTCAAATCAGATTTCTTGTGCCTTCCACTGTATTCTGTCACTTTTAGCATCATCATTGATGCTAGGTTTATGTGTGTCAATGGATTCAGTGAATCAATCCCAGTCCATGAGTGAGGGCGAGACGTTAACCTCCGTCAGAGGAAAGTTCCAGCTGGGGTTCCTCAGGACAGACAACCCGAGCAACCGTTATCTTGGGATTTGGTTCTATAATATCCCAAGTAGGACTGTTTGGGTTGCAAATAGAAATAAACCCCTCAATGGCTCACCATGTCCTGTGAAGATCGAGCATGTCCAGTGTAGATCGAGCATGGGACTCTTGTTATCCAAGACAACTCTGGATGAGCATATTGGTCATGGAATGCAGGAATTTGAAATCCACTTAAAGCACTAAGTGACAAGATTTTGAAAAAAAGAATTTCTTTTTTCAACTTTTCCGTTTTATTGCTTTTTTGGACCAAGTTTTTATTTCTATCTGTGTAAACTCTGGTATCTAAAAACACAATGTGTCATGATGTATTTTTCCTTTCAATTTCAACAAGAATACTTTAGGAATTTTTTTTTAGAAATAAAACAATTAAAAAAAAGAATTGAACAATCAGTGAATTTCCAAGCAAGGCACCTAACAGCTAGTTTGTTATATAATCCCGTAGACATATATACTACTTTTTTCCTTGGAAATTAGTATTATCTCTTCATATTTTATGTCCCTATAAAATTACATACTTTTATAAAATTAGAAATATATATCTTCTTGTACCGGAAAAAGGAAATATATATCTTGAGAGAACTATATATATGTGTGTGTGTGCGTGAGAAATGTGATACAGTGCGATTGAAACGCCATTGCCAAGAAACCAAGAGGTTTCAAGTTCGATCCTCACCAATTAGATAACCTATGACATCTGTGTTTTTTTATTTAGATTTCTATTTCTTTATATATGTACTAGCTAGCCCCATAACCCTCACTTTTATATTATATATATATATATATATATGAAAGTTGAAACATGGTGGCCCCGACCAGATAGTTTCAGAATGATCCATTTCTAAATGGAATTTTCACAATTTTTTAGTTTAAAATAATAATTTTTTTGTATTTTTCAAAAAAAATATATATATGGATTTTTGGGATTGTTTTTCAATTTTACAATTTTTTAAAAGATATAAATATAGATTCGTTTTTAAAAATCAAATTTTTTGGTTTTATAAACATATTGATTTAGATTTATTGGACTGATCATTTTTTATTGTTTTGAATTTTTCAAAATTATAAATACTCTATGAGAAGATCTGGCTAAAAACAAATAATGTAATTTTCGTATGAAAAGTTAAACTAAATCGTATTATAACATGATGTGTGTTACATATATTTACTTTTCAAAAAAATAAGTCAGATCATTTTTTATAAATATAGATATGATTCGGTGCCATAAAAAAATTGTGACTGATTTGGCTCAAAAAAATATTTCTACTATTAGAGTTCTTCAATTTTACGCACGCGCGTAAGCTGGGTTCTTCCAGTTTGTAATTTTTCTCACACATAAACTTTGTTGAAATTTTGGGTTCTTCAATTTTATGTATGTGATTAAAATAAGACATGATGTAACATAATAGGAATCCTGACAATGTTGACGACGAAAATTCATCATGTTGTAGTTAGAATTTTTTTAATTTTTTTTTATATATAATCTTGACAATGTTTGATTTTAAGATTTATATTGACTTCTTTGCTTTTATGTATTTTTTTCTAATCTTATCGGAAAATTAAATAACAATTATCTTATATATGTAATAATATATTGTTATTAATTATAAATCACTATTTTCAACAATCTATATCACATATTTTATATATGATAAATTAGTAGAAAAAAATCACGTTCTATTTCGTGCAATGCACCGGCTCCACAAATAGTATAAATTATATTATACACTTTGCCTTGTTAGTTTTTAAGAGAACTTCTATAAAATGAAGAAAGAAAAAGTAAAAGTTTATAGAAAAATTTGTTGAGCAATCCGTTCTGTTCCGTTCCATTACAACAGTCCATTAGAAATAGGGCCCGTTATTCATATATAAAAATAATCATAGAGCCTGTGCATTTCATGGGATCATACTTGTTCGACTTTTATGTTTTTAAATATTATTATATATTATATGCGTATTTTGAAATTTTATAAATCGCAGTTTGTCATCATTAAGACTATATAGTAGATATATATGTGTGACATGATAGAAAACGTTTTTTTTTTCATAGATAGATACGATAACAAATCATATCTATTAAAATTATGATCTGATTTATTTTTTTAAAAGAAAATATGATCATAGATCTTTGAAAAAACAAATAAGATATATTTTTATAGACAAAATCTGACTCAAATTTGATATATATAACAGTTTATGTGACTCTCGAGTTAATGGAATCATATAAAACATATAGCATGTAACGTGTTATATAGAATATCTATATTTATAATATTTTCTGTAGATTATACAAATATATATATATATATATACACGTTTTGAAAAATTAAAAAATCATAAATTCATTTTCTATAAAATGTTAAAAAATAAAAAAATAACAATCAATCCCAGAAATTATACTATTTTAAAATATATTAAAATAAAAATGGGAAACTTATTTTAAAAAAGTTAAAATGATGAAAATAATGATCGGTCCTGCAAATCTATATCTTTTAAAATTTTTAAAAAAATAAAAAATTCTTTTTCTTAATAATGCTTAAAAAATCGAGAAAATAACAATCAGTCTCACAAATTATACTGATTTAAAATATTAAAAATTTAAAAGTTCTTTTTTATAGAAAGTTAAAATTATTGACAAAATAATGACGGGTCCCACAAATATTTATCTATATATATATATATAACAAATTTAAAATAAATCCAAGATTCGTTGTCAAAAGATGCTAAAAATTTGAGAAAATAATAACCAGTTCCACAAATTATATTGTTGCAAAAAATATAAAAAAATATAAAAAAAATTCTTTTAATAAGAAAGGTGAAAAATCAAGGAAATATTAGTTTGTTTATCCTATTCATTATTGATATTACAATAAATACTAAAACATTTTATACCTCTTTATCAAGAAGAACCATATCCATGTTAATTAAGTCATTGTTCTTTGTGTTTACTGCATCCCATAATTTAATCATTTTAACTTTTATCTTCCACGAATCTTTTTCAGGTGATGGCTCACTCAATAAATTGTAAGACATGTTGAAATATCAAAGAGAAAACGTAATACATTAGTCATAATTAAAAAAAATCTATACATTAATCAAAGAAGTAAATGCTGATGGAGGATTGGGGAGTCTATGCAGTTGTCACCTTGATCTGGTTTGCGCAGTTGTCTTCTAAAGCCTTTGTTCTTGGGGCTTCTCATTTTGTTGAGACCATGGGCTCCTCCTTTTGTATACACATGTACTCTATTTGAATATAATATAATATGTCACAGTTTAGGAGTGGCAAGCATATCTATAAAAGATTTAAAAAATCAAATTTTATCGTACTATATATCTTTAAAACTTAAAACAAAATCTTTTTTTATTAAAAATTAATATAAGAATTATAAAACTAAAAAAATTCGAGAAAATTTCATTCATTAATCTGGGCATTCAGAGGCCATCTAGTCGAGTCCACCACTGCTCCTCTTTATATTATATATATGTGTATAGATAAATATATATATATATATATAGATTTATAGATTTCTAAGAAAATTATTTTTTGCACTTGTTCCAATCAAAAGGTTTACCCTTTAGTAGGCCGACACAGTTTAACTGGATAAGTCCAGGTCTATTGAGCTTCCAGATAGGCGGTTCACACTGAATAAAAAGGTATATGACACATGGTATGATGCAATTGACAAATTGCTATCAGTAGGCAAACTTTATCGTGGAAGCATGGCGTGACCAAAGCAAAGTTGACGCTTGATTGGGGATCTACGTTTGGGCTACCTCGTATTATTCAGACAAAAAAAAAGTTTGGGTCTTGTGAATGGAGAAAATTCACACTGTGAGTATTTTACTCCTTAATGAGTTGACTCGACTTGACTGGATTATCGAAGTCCAATTAGGAAAAAAAAAAAGGTTTAGGTCTACATGTATGGATGGTTGAGAGAGGTGCAATCAGACACTTTCTTCTTATTTTTCAACGTGAACCTGATATTCGAAAGTTCAATTGGGACCCGACTAATCTAGTCGAGCCGATCGGCCTACTAAATGGTAAAGCTTTCCCATCGTAAATTTTCTACATTAACAAGAACGCGAACTCAAAATATTACTTAAACAAAATAAATGCTGAATTATTTGAATCAATCCACAGTAACACACTTTCTTTGGCCGAGTATCTATTATACCACTTACATCACGTCAACATATCATTTTGCTGTCAAGTTTGACTTTTCCCAAACCTCATTAATCAAATTGACAGGTCATTAAATTATTGTCAGGATGGATGAATGTAGAATTTGAACTACGGGATAGACTTCTCTATCGGCAGTTTCAACACGGAAGTCTGCAAAACATAATGGTCAATGTTGAACGTCCAATGAGATTTTTGTGCAACATTCTGCACGTCAGAGTTAGAAGACATTTCAACATTCAGCACTAGGCAATTTTCGGGGGAGTCCAGGTCAATCTTGAACATCAAATGAGATTTCCTTTGTGTTGCACACTACTCCGGTCCCTTCTAGCTCTATTATTGATGCTAGATTATTGTGCGTCCATGGATTCACTGAACCAATCCCAACCGATGAGTGAGGGCGAGACGTTAATCTCCGCCGGTGGAAAGTTCGAGCTGGGGTTTTTCAGCCCAGACAACTCTTACAAGCGTTATCTTGGGATTTGGTTCTATAATATCCCAAGTAGAACGATTGTTTGGGTTGCAAATAGAAATAAACCCCTCGATGGCTCACGGGGTCTTTTGAAGATTGAGCATGGGACTCTTGTCATCCAAGACAACTCCGGACGAGTGATTTGGTCATCGAATACTCTGAATCAGTCCTCAAGCAGCACAATCGCAAAGCTCCTTGATTCAGGAAACTTGGTTTTGAAATATGATAACTCAGAAAGTTATCTCTGGCAGAGTTTTGATCATCCCACCGATACGTTGTTGGCGGGAATGAAAATTGGTTGGGACTTTAAGGTTGGGATGGAGTGGCAACTTACGTCATGGACGAGTGCAGAGGATCCTTCTCAGGGACAGTTCTCTTACAGAATGGATCCCCATGCACCGCAGGCCAAGATGCTCGAGGGCAACATTACGCTGTATTGATCTTGTCTCCATAAGTATTAATGTATATTTTGGCACATCTTCTGGGATTTTTAGTTTACTTTCTCTCCTATTACTATTGTGTTTCATATGAAAGTTCGAAACACAACATGTTCATGCCTGACTCTGTTCTTATCATTTTAACAGGTACAGGAGCTTTATTCATTTTGGCAGTATCCGTACATCTTTAGACAAAGTCTTCATTCCGATATTGGTATATAATTCTCAGGAAGCGTACAAAACATATGATCTCCGTGACCAGAAAACCTTGTCGAGGTATCTTGTAAATTACACTGGCAAGCTTCAACATTACATATGGAACAGCCAAGCACTCAATTGGATGCAGTTATATGAGTTCCCAGGCGATTCATGTGATGAGTATGCAAAATGCGGTCCTAACGCAGTCTGTATCACAGTGAATACAGTTGCAACTTGCAAATGCCTTCCCGGCTACGTGTCCAAATCATCTCAGGAATCTGACATGCTCAACCTATGGTACTCAGGCGGTTGTACAAGGAAAAGCCCGCTTAACTGTTCGGTTCCAGAAGCTTTTGAACAGATGAAGCGGGTAAAGTTGCCCGACCTTTTGCAGTTTGAGATCAACAGTAGCATGAACCTTAAGGAATGTGAGAAAGTGTGCTTGAGGAATTGTTCTTGCAATGCTTATGCGAGCAGTAGTGACAGCAGAAGTAGGAGAGGCTGTGGCTTTTGGTTTGGAGATCTTCTGGACATAAGAGAAGTTAATAATGACGATGGGAATGATATACTTTTCATTCGGGTTGTAGCATCAGGGCAAGGTAACCGTTGGTGCTATCTCATTTGCTGTGCCAAATTGTCCATGTAAAGTTCTGAGAATATTTTCACGATAATTGATTTCTTCTTAATGAATACGGAGTCACTTTAACATATTTAGGTTCCATGAGGAAGAGGTGGGTGATTGCTGCAACGGTGGTTCTGTCAGTCTCTTCTGCAATATTGTGTTCATGGGCTACTTGGAGAAGAAGAAAAGGCCAAGGTACTACGTCTTCCCTTTTAAAATCATGAAGTCTCTGTTCTATGGCAACCTAGAAACTCCACTAATTATGTCCTAAGAAATTGTGATTTTTAACAGGGGTAAGATTTGATGCTCATGATAGAGGAGAGGAGAATTTTGAATTACCCACGTTTGATGCTGCCATGATTTCACAAGCAACTAACGGTTTTTCTGGTTCCAACAAGATAGGAGAGGGAGGTTTCGGACCAGTTTACAAGGTCATCACTTACCCTTCTCTAAATTGTAATGTAGTGAATAATTTATCAGCATCATGTACTTATATGAATGCTCTAATTATACTTAATCAGGGTGAGCTCCCAAACGGGCAAGAAATCGCTGTCAAGAGACTTTCAGAGACTTCTAGGCAAGGCCTCAATGAGTTCAAAAATGAGGTCATGCTTATTGCAAAACTTCAGCACCGAAACCTCGTGAAACTTTTGGGATGTTGCATTGAAGGAGAAGAGAGGATGTTAGTGTACGAGTACATGCCTAACGGAAGCTTGGACACCTTTATATGCAGTCAGTGCGATTTCTATCCTAGCTTTTTAATGTGAATTTCATTATCAAATAAACTCACACAAAATGTTTCACCAGATACAACTGGAGGAAGTTGTTTAGTGTGGAGGAGGAGATTTAACATCATTGTAGGAGTGGCTAGAGGACTTCTTTATCTTCACCGAGATTCAAGGTTGACGATTATCCACCGGGACCTTAAAGCTAGCAATGTGTTGTTGGATAGGAAGATGAACCCGAAAATATCAGATTTTGGCATGGCCAGGACATTTGGGGAGGAGCAGTTCTTAGAGAAAACCAAAAGAATAGTCGGCACATAGTAAGCCATCAAAATGATTCCTGAAACCTTCTCGTCTAGTTACTTTAAATTCATATATAATTGTTTTGCGAGTCTCTGAAAGAGGAAATACGTAAATAGTACTTTTCTACGATTAAAATGCAGTGGCTACATGTCACCGGAATACGCCGTTGATGGGATATTCTCAATAAAGTCAGATGTCTTTAGCTTTGGAGTGCTTGTCCTCGAAATAGTTTGTGGCAGAAGGAACAGAGAGTTTCACCATCCCGACCACCATTTCAATCTTATTGGGCATGTAAGTAATCAAAGGATAGTCAATTTTTATAGATGCTCTCCTGTGAGATTTTCTTTCAATATTTTGCAATTGTAGGCGTGGAAACTATGGGTCGAGGGGAAAGCTCAGGAGTTGATAGATGAACAGATGGAGGATTCTTTCCCTCTTTCGGAAGTTATGAGATGCATACAAGTTGGGCTCTTGTGTGTACAAAAATGTCCTGAAGATAGACCGACCATGTCTTATGTGCTTCTGATGCTGGACAGCGAGAGTGCAACGCTTCTTCCGCCCAGGGAACCGGGCTTCTACCTGGAAAGGATCCCTTATGGAAAAAGCATCATAATAAATAGAGCAGAGTACAGTGCAAATGAGATTAGTGAAACTCTATTGGAAGGTCGTTAGAGTTGGAAAGGATCTTTTGTTTTTTCCTATTGGCAGGGAAAAGATTTACCTCGGTGCAGACTAAACTGAATAACTTTTACCGATCCTAGTGCTCTATTGGGTTGAGTCGATTTTGAGTACGATGCGTGTTAAGAATTTGGTGGCCATATCCAACTCGGTTCTAACAAATGAGAGCTTCCATACCGATGCCAAAATATGGCCAGACTGATTGACATTGAAGGTCAAAAGGTCCCCAGGTCAACTTTCTGCTATGGCATGTATAATTAGGTTCCAAATTAGGGTGTGCATGGATACCGGGTTTACCCGGAACCGGTTGGAATCTATCCGTTAGGGTAGGGTCTGGGTAACTCCAATTGAAGATAAGGTAGAGTCCGGGCAGTAATTTAAAGAATTGATGAAAATAGGTTCCGGTTTTGGTTCTAACATACATGGTACCAATGGAACCAGTACCCAGGACCTGTATTTTTTTTCTAAAAAAATTATTTTGTACTTGCATAATTCTCTATGTGCGATGTAGTAGCTACATAATCCTAAGGAGAGCTTATTTGCTTTGTCTACCAAGAACAGTTACATCATCTTCTTTTTGCTAAATAGCTACATAATCTTTTAGTTGTGTTTTTGCGTTGTCTATTATGTAATTCTTAGGAGAGCTGCATAATCATTTAGTTCTGTGGATGGATGTGATCCGATTAATCTATGTCGACATTTATTTGTTTTACGTGATTGTGAATGAGATCTTTCAATTTTAGTTATTTATTTCATTTGCTGTGCTTGAGAAAAAAAATTCCAAGTTCCAACATGGTACCCGGAACCTGTAGTATAATTCCGATTCCGATTCCAGGTTCCACACACCCATAGGTTCCATTACTTAGCCTTGCAGACTTCTCGTCCAATGAAGCTTCTGCAGTCCTCTGCTTTCTTCCAGCCACCGTTAGCTTCTTCCTCAGCTTAAGCTTGACCGGCATTTTGGAGATTTGAGATTAATCAAGGATTCAAATTACTATTTTGCGGATTCCCTCAATTTGTAATTTGCATATTCTGGGAATTTTTTGTTGATAAGTTTATTATGGGATTTGTGAGGTGTGAGACCTGACATTTTAAATGCAAATAGCATACATATACATATACTTACATATGCTTTTTATGGCTGAAGCAAAAAAAAAATTGGTGGCATGGGCTCCACATTTACCCATTCCACCGCCATCCATTCCATTTCTTTTGTTTGTTTCTTTTTCTTTCCTTGTCCTGTTTTAGATGGAGAAGAATCGAGAAACAAAGCACGAGAGGGAAAGAGAGAGAGAGAGACAAAGACAGAGACAAAGAGAGGGTTGAGCGAAATGAAGAGGAAGGGGAAGAGAATAATAGCTTCGGGAAGCTTCCGAATAGAGCTTGAGCTCTGATATTTTCTTACCTAAATCAAGACTCGAGTAGAGCAGCAGGTAGGAATTGAGCAGAGGGAAGAGAAAGAGAAGGCTAGGCCTGGAATTATGGTTTGGTAAGTTGATTCTCCTAACCCTAGACAGTCTTATTCACCATGTTTAGATGTGGATTAGGCCTTGTTCTCCATCTAATTTTAGTCTAAAGTTCCGACCAGTGATGTGGAATTTGATGTGGGTCAATTGTTTATGGCTTAGGTATCTCTATTAATCAGGTTTACAAGAAAATTAAGGTTTAATTTCATTGATTTCAGCTTAGTTAAGTTCTGGCTTATTGTTCGAATAACTCGAGGAATGAACTATTAGTGAGTTGGCTAGGGTTCCCGGTTATTGATATTGAATTGAAGTGTTCGGCTTCTCCAATTGCTATTGGATGTATTATTTGATTGATTGAGTTATATTTTATAGTCTTAGGTGCTGTATTAAGGAATTTTATGGTGCTTTGTTGTGTCCTTATATCATTGGACTATTATATTATGCTATGTGCTGAAAAACGAAATTAAATCAGGATATTTTCCTATTTTGAGTTTCAATTCCGCCTTAGGGTATTTGTGGTGATATATGCTTGATGATTATATGGTTGTATATCCTATTTCCTGATTTTTGTTGCTTTTGGTTGATGGTAAAGATAATAGAGCGAGCTGAATATCATTAGTATATGAGTTTATATCGAAGCCCAACTAATGGTTATAAGGAAAGATTTAAGTTCTGTTGGGTTTCACTTATGATGGGCTATTTCGATATTATATATTATCTTGTTTGTTAAGGACAAAGATCTCTTGATATAGGCTTTAATTATACTGGTATTTTATTACCTAAGTGGATTGTTTAGAATGAATATGGCGAAGTTGACTGGCCATAGTGAAGTTAAATTTCAGTTTGCCTTGAAATTTGATGGGAATAGACTGAATTGGGTTTTATGTATGAAACTAATTGGAGTGATTGACATGTATAAACTAATGCAAATGATTAGTGAATTAAGCTAGGACAAATTAATGGTGCTGAAATATACTTACAATTACCAGTCCTTGCTGATTTAGTTGTTGTATTGAGAGTTGGTTTTCCATTAAAGTTGTTGCTCGTATGTGCTTTTCTAAATTGTGAGACTGGTGGAGAAGGATCTGCCGTTGTCTTTCTCTGTGTATTTGGATGTGGCCACTAAACCCATTATGCCTATTTTTGGATTATCAACATTCTAAGTTAGTATTTAGCTTAGACAAGTTATCTAAGGTTGATAAACTGTAATTATGAAATATGCTAGGGTAGAAAATTTTCTAAGGGGAGGATTCCTTCTATGGAGTGTTTTGTGGCGGATGCTATTGGTGCATTATATTTTAGATTTATTCGATCCTTTAAGGCCATTGTGGTGTGATTTGGTATGAGGTCCTCCAGTGGAGAAAATGACTTATGAGATATAAGTTATTTTCTAAGCTGTGCTTATGATTGATAGGGGCTGAGGACACCAATATTGTGCATCCTGAAGGTCAAATTTGATGAACCATTTTGGGTGTTCGGTGAGTACTTCATTCTATTGTGAAATGATATATATATATATATATATATATGTTATGTGAATACAAAATTATACGGAGTATTAATGAAGGAAATAATGTGATAATGTGGGAATACGAATTTGATATGGATATATGATGGAGATGGCATGGTTGCAGTTGATTATGCTTGTGATTATTGTTTGACTATAGCCATGGGACCATTGGACCGGGCGGATTACAAAATGGGCCAGATCGACCGCTGGACCCAGCAGAATATAAATAGGGCTTGATCGGCTGCTGGACCTGGCGAAATATAAATAGGGGCTTGATCGGCCGCTGGACTCGGCGGAATACAAATAGGGCCTGATTGGTCGCTGGACCCGGCGGAATATAAGTAGAAGCTGGATCGGCCGCTGGACCCGGCGAAATAGAAAAAGGGGCCCGATCGGCCACTGGACTCGGCGGAATAGAAAAAGGGGCCCGATCGGTCGCTGGACCTAGCAGAATATAAATTGATGTCAACTCTTATCGCCGTAGGTTAATAGGCGGCCCCTGCTTATGAGATATGAGTATTGGGGAGTTGAGGATGATATGAGTGAAAAGTGCGGGGTTACAGTATTGTCTTAACTCAAGGAAATACAATCCTATGGCTATATTGTTTGAGTGGTGTTATACATTACGTGTTAGGATTGATTGAGATTAGATATGGTGATGGTTGATCTTGTCTGAATGTGTTCTAAATGGACTTAAGTGCGTGGCTTGATCTGTTGAGTGCTTGGATAGTGATTTGCTATGAAATGTTGGCTTAATGGGTGGTTGATGATTATGTGAAATTGAGTTGCATGTCGTTAATGTGACTTCTAGAGCTTGGACACTGTGAAGTATTTGTATATATTGTACATATTGTATGAAATTAGTATGCGATAGTGAATTAGAGGCATGTTCTAATATTATGATGGAATTTTATGGATACATAACTTATGTAAAACTTTGAGATCTGTAAATGTTCGTTTGTGAGGTATAAAATATTTTATGGACAAATATTGTTGATTGGAAGGTATTAGTTGATGTATTTGGATGTGTTGCATGTTTTATGGATATATATATATATATATATATATAGTCAATTAAGGATTAATAATATTTAATAGTTCATTTTACTCTGGAATTTTGTGCTCACTGATGTGCAGAGCCGAATTTTGTCTCGTCGAGGCCCGCATGCGTGGACACAATCGCATGGCTTGGGAGTGTCCACTTTCCCGTGGGGACGCGTGACGGACACGCGTGAGAAGAAGTCACCACTTGCCATTTTACGACCCAAAGATCGAGGGTCAGCAAGTTACCCAGGCGTAGGATACGGGGTACACCTAGTTGCTAAGGCATTGATCTTGTGGAACCGAAAATTCCAAATCCGATGACTCTATTACGTGCGGACCTATATCCCGCACGCCCTTTCGGTACTCTGTTTGTCTAGGATTTGCCATTTTATTTCATTTACCTCGTGAATTAGGTTGCACACTCATCACCCGTTTTGACACCGTAACTTCGATGAAACACTCAGACCTTTTGCTCACTGACCGAGGTCTTTACAATGACTGAATGAAAATACAGAAAATATCCTTACAATGTGCTCTCGAATAAAAAACAAGATACAGAGCGATACAGTACGTGGACCCGGTCAATTTGCATTTGGCCAAATATTCCGCTCATGCTCATCGCGAGATTTTGAATGATCGAAACCGAAATTAAGACAACGCGAGCACAAAGAGCCAGGGGTTGGGTCCAACCGAACCGACGGATAATAGAAGAGTCATTTCACTCTCGTGATAGCCATGGGATCGGTCGAGCTCCCGGGTCATGTCCGGCCACGCCTTACCTACCCGATTCGAGTCGTCTTCTACATAGACACTACTAGGAGCGAAGCAGTAAGTCGAGACAAGACCCGATTTCGCACTCGGGTTGCGTGCACTAAGTGTGAATGGGCATTGGACCTATTATCGACGGTGAGGGGCACTGGACCCCATGTGCATCGTATCCTATGGGTTTGGGCTTGAACCGTGATAAAACAGAAAAAAAAAACATATGAAAATAGACAAAAACAGATAAAAACAGATGAATACAGAAAAGTTGTGTTTTAAATGTCGTGTTCATGTGATTAGCCAATTATGAACCAGGATTGTTTGGCAGACAATTTCCTAGCCTAAAGAGAGCATGGGTAGACCCAATGCTAAGCCAACTAAGTATGTGTGGGTTCGTTTTAAATTATTCTGTATAGTGACAGTGCGGCTTTAACAGATTATGCCAAGAGCATGTTTTTCACCTAAAAAATACCCAAAACCTATCCATTTTTGCCTATTTGCCCACATTTGGTTATGCCGAGTATATGATTAGTCCAATTTCACGTTTTATTCAACAAATAAACCCAATCTAAAAAGTATCGACGTGATTACCGGTTATTTATCGATTCATGCACTTTGCTTAAAGTCGAATGATTTATTTAGTCAAATTACACGTCCCATTTTCCGTATGTGAAATTCTTTTAATAATTATTGTCCTATGCCTTGGGTACCATAGTTCTGTGAATTGACTTGTGACACAAAAATCGAGACGGGTCCCTGAAGACAAAGAATATACGGTCGATGATGGTCGAAATACTCTTGAATCCTTGTGGGCCCGAGACGGTCACCGATACGCAAATCTATACATATTATTTAGAAATTAATACGCCTAACCTATAATTCATCAACCGATTAAAGCTAAACGGGCAAAGTAGGGTTACGCGTAATCATATACCACTCACGATCATAATACACATATGAAAAATTCGTCCGAGGACCGGATTGGAACAATTTGAAAAGAACCGGGCTTATTCGAAAATTCGGTCAAAGTTCCAGGGACTAATCAAAACAGATTGGAAAGTTTCTTGGGATGGTTGAAAAATTCTGGAAATTCAGGGACTGATTGGAAAATTCTAAATACGGTCCAGGACTTGTTTGAAATGAATTTGGAAGTTCAGGGCTGATCTAAAAATTGAAAGACGTTCCATGGACTAAAATGAGACAGATTGAAAAGTTCCTTGGGATGATTGAAAATCTCGGAAAATTCAGGACTGATAGGAGAATGCTAAAGATGGCTCAGGACTTGTTTGAAACGAATTTTAAAGTTCAGGCAGATCTGAAATGGCGGAAAATACCCCAGGGACTAAAATGAGACAAATCAAAAAGTTCTTCGGACTGGTTTAAATCTACTGAAAAGTTCTGGACTGCATGGAAAATACTGGAAAAAACCGGGATTTGACTGAAACGCATGGGAAAGTTCAGGACTGATTTGGAAAAGAAAGAAAAATACTTCGGGGACTGATATGAGACAAGTCAAAAAGTTTCCCAGGCTGATTAGAACCGTCTGAAAAATTCAATACCTGATCAGAAAATGCTAAAATGGCCTAGGACTTATTTGAAACGCATTTGAAAGTTTGAGGCTGATTTGAAAAGGCGAAAAATGCCCCAGGGACTGAACTGAGACAGATTAAAAATTTCTCCGGACTGATCTGAATTGTCTGGAAAGTTCAGTGGCTGAACTGAAAGTGTTGAAAATGGCCCGGAGCTTGATTGAGACAGATTTAAAAGTTCAGAACTGATTTTAAAAGAATGAAAAATAGCGACAGAGACTAAACTGGGTCAGAATGAAAAGTTTGTAAAACCGGGTTTGGAGTAATCCCGTTCGTCGACGCGATTCACAAACATTCATTCCGCATGATCATCATTCAAGCAAAGACCAAGATACGGGAATGAGGCCCTAAGCATGCCACTAAATCGGGATTTACCTAGCTTCGGGGAGGAACACGTGAACCTTCGAAAATCCCTCGATACATCGGCAAAGCAACTCGGGGATCTCGAAGGAGGGGCAGCAAAGCAATGTAACGGCTCTGTGGATATCAATATGGCTGCAAAAGGGGAGACAAACAAAGGCAGAATAAGAACGGGACAAGCGGAAAAGGAAAACAACAAGAGTAAGTGCGGGGAAGGGAAACAAAGTTTGAGATTTAGCTCGGATGCATTCAACAGCTAAGTGGAGCTCGAAGAAGAAATGAACAGCAGCCAAGGTAACGCGGGGAGCTCCATGGGACATGGACAGCGGCTCAGGGAAGTTCAAGGGAAGCACAGCGGCGAGGGGAGAGGCCCAGCAGCAGCACGGAGACGATAAGGAGTCGAGGAGGACGTTACAGCAGTGGCGAGCTCAGGAAGCTTGAGGAAGCAACTCAGGGGAACAACAAAGCAACGGGAAGTTTGAAGTTAGCCCAGAGGTTCATCGTCAGGAGCTCGGACCTTGCTTGCCGGTGTCTTCTGTCCCCACGAACCAGAGAGGAAGAAAGAAATCGAGGGAGAGAGAGAGTCCTGTGCTGCTGTCCCATTTTTCTTTTTTCTTTTTTTTTGTTTTCTGTCTCTCCTGTTCTGTCCTCTGCTGCAAGTTGCAGACGTGAGGGGAAGAGGAGAAGCTGCAGGGGTTGGTTGCTGCTGAAGAAGGTGGCGCGAGGAAGAGGGGAAAGGGTGGTGTGCACTCCACCTTGCTCTGCCAAAGCTGAAAGAGCAGAAAGTGCAGGGTTGTGACCAGCAGTCCATCCGAAATTTTTCTGATCTGGTCATGATTCTGTGGATCTTTCTGATATTTTTCCTTGATCCCTACATGAGTTAGGTACTAGTCTAGCCTAAAACATGTCCCATTTTCTTTGATTTTCTGAATCTTCAGTGAATTGGGAATCTATTGACATTGGCCATGCTTGAAAAAACGAAGAATTGATTTTTTTTATGGATTTTCTCCCTCGATTGGCAGAGTCTGTCCCGGTTTAACAGTTTCGGGCATGGTGCGCTAAAAAAATCATAACTCTCTCTCCGTATTGAATCTTGGAATGAATGACCCGTCAAATTGAACCTAACTCGATTTCCTAGGTCAAGTATATGGAATTCACCCTTTTACGTTCAGGATTGACCGTGATATGATGCGTCGAATCCCATGCTCGAGCTGCTGTGTTCACTGTTTGGCACCCCAGTTCCCACGAATTTTATCTTTTTGTTCGAATGGGCTCTTGACGTGTTTTTTGCGTTGAAATGTCCCCGACTCACCAAACCTTGATCAAAAAATATCGAACTCGATTCTAGGATCCACGAAGATAGTTGTTCTCACCGAAGAAAATGATACAGAGACGTGATTTCCTCTTTGTCCACTGCCTTCAATTCGAATATTGATAATTTGTGCCTTACTCATCAATTGTGTGTGCTGCAAAATTCCATATGTTGCCATCGCCGTTTTTCGTTAGAGTTTTGGGATCCTAGTCAGGAGCCTTGCTGATGTCCTATCTTATAGCCGGTGAACCAAAATGGGGTGCTAACAACTGAGATGCAACTTACACTCTACATATATTTTTCAGATGAGCTGGGAGCTAGACTAGTAGCACAGGAGAACATTTTGGATATCGGGGATTAGCGTAAGGATTTTTGCAATTAGACCTTAGTTAGTTGATAAGTATTCTTTTGTATAGAATGATAGAATGTATTTGAATATGTTATAATCTAAAATTTTTGTTTAGTTGGTTTACTGATGTGGGTGAGAAAAAGTACTCTCTTAGAATGTATATATATGTGAGAGCTTGCTGGATGGGTTATATATATTTGGGAGTTTATGGAAAGCAAGCTTTGATATGAATAGTTTATGTGGTAATGAATATCGAGGAAATTTAGGGAAAACTCTACTGAAATTTCGGGTCGTGACATGAGAACAGATACATCCTCTATGTATTTGAAGATTGTAATTATACTTTTGGATTGTTGAGAAATTAGATTGCAAATTGAGTGTGCTTATATTTTTGGTAAATTACTTAGTGTAATTCTTGTACTAAGTGGACAAAATCGAAATTTTAATTTTGAAATTAATTCAAAAATTGACCGACGGCTTCTTTGACCGATGCATGGAGCGGTTATTGCTGGAGGAGTGAAATGGTATTTGCTTGGGGTGGTCTACGGTCATTGACCGTTGTCCACATGTATGGCCGTTACATGTATGTTAAATATTTAATATATCCCACCGAAAAAGAATGTTATATATATATATATATATATATATATATTAATAGATCCCTCCATGAGACATGTCCTAAATAATAGTCGCGTCTTTTCTCCCCGATGGTGCCCTTTGAAAACAAATAAATAGAGACTTTGATGCACAAAATCAATTAATCGAAACAAATCCAGAATATTGAATGAGAGTAGGGTATTCTACGAGTTTGCTAATCGTAGAACACACAAAAGCTTCGTTGTAACCCGTGTCTCGAAGCAATTGTTCAACATCGTATCTGTCATCTTCTTCGGTGATCAACATCATCTTCTTCGACTGAGTTCATGATCGACATCATCTTCTTGGACTGTCTCCGAAGTTCGTCTTTCCTGACCTCGAGTTGGGTTTCACCTCCATAGGTAACTCTCGGGTTTTCCTCAGTACACAGGTTTACCTTTATTGAAGGGTCTTGTATCTCGGCTTCAAGGTCCTCGAGCTTGCCCTTCGTCTCTTGTAAGTCCTCCCAATTCAGCTCTGGTTGGGCCTTCGAAACTTCTGCCTCTCGAGCTTCTTCCACGACAAGGTTAAGAGACGTTAAATGGCAGTCATGGCTTCGGCCGCCATCTTATCGCCATGAGTCAGCCTATTCATTCTACCTCCTCGATAATGGGCATAGCCCTCGGCCGGGGTGCAACAAGCAACATGGGCTGAGGCGTAGGAATAATGGGGTTGAAGGATACTTGATCCGAAGCATGCTTTCTCATGTCCGTAACTCCAATCAACCTTCTAAATGCATCTAAACCTTCAAAACGAATAAGGCAGACTTCTTCATCGTTGTACCTAACTTTCGAAGCAAGAGAATTGATAGAAAACGACCTTGGCTCAGCTAAAACAACCCTGGGAGCCCTCCCCATTCCATAAGACCATCTTCGATCCCCCTTAATGTCAACCGAAAGAACCCCTGAGTGGTGATCATAGCTTCTTTAAAGTCCGTGATCGTCACTCTCATCGTCACATCCCCTGTAGCTTCATTGTCAATCATAACCTCTGGAACTCGCTCAAATATAAAGCTTTGGCCATTCCCTTTATTCGACTCCTTAGCCAATGGAATCTTACTAACAGGGCTACCTCTTCTTCATTCGGCTATTGATCCATATCTAGCTCCCCCTTCATGGGAAGCCTCCCTCCTTGGTGCTTCCTTTCTTGAAGCGACCTTGTTGGCCATCGCCATTTGTTGTCGCTGTTGTTCACAGCGTTTTTCTGATCGAGTTAAAGGTTAAGGATCCTTTGGATGTTGAACCCTGTGCTATCTATTCTTGGGGACGTTTGTAGGTGGTACGACAAGCTTTTCTTTAGCTGAAACACGTTGGATAATGGTGCGAAACCTTCTAGGCGTAACATCCGAATGCATCGGTCATTCACTTAAACTTCGATGGCGCATTTCAGCCCTGGAAGGACGGATTTCTCCATGATTTGTATCTCTAATCGATGGCTCATCCTTAGAGTAAACATCATGAGGAGACCTGATTACTGTTTGTGAGCTACTACACTAAAGCCAAATCCCCCGAGCCTTGCTTGAAAATGAAGGCTCAACCTCAATATGTCATTTTTGGCTTTGTGGTCAGCTCCTTTCCGCTCTTGAGCCTCCAGACCAGAGCTGAATGCACCCTTTTGCGAGCTCAAGCAAACGCTTTGTAGCTCCTTGATCGCGAGCTGAGGCAGAGATTCGATCCCTCGAGCCTTGCTTGAGGATCCAAAATCAAACATGCACACAACTCTTCGAGAATTTGAGTTCTTGTATCTCGAATCTCGTGGTGGAGGCTCGAAATTACACTCAACCTATAGAGCTTTAGAGTTCTCGTATCTTGAGTCTTGAATATTGTAGCCATCATACCTTCGTTCTCAAAACATAGGCTCGGACATACACTCGACCCATGTGCTCTACATGCGGATCTAGGAAGGGACATATACCGGACCCCCTAAGTGTTGGAGCTCATCAAAACTTTCTCGACTTCAAGCGGCTTTTCACCCACTCAACTTCTACTTGTACCGCTGCTTTGTGGAGTCCATTTAGGGAACCATTTTTTTTAAATGGTTGCTGCTTGTTGGTTCGATGTGCTTTACTACCACAAGGCAACCAAGGTGAAACTAGTGACCTCAACTTTTCTTTTAGCACCAATTTGGAGCAAATCGAACACAATCTTTGTTGAGCCTGATATATGATAGTAGAAGACAATATGAACAAAAAGCAAAAGGGACACACGGAATTAATTACCTAGTTCGTCAGAAATTCTAACTACGTCGGCGCCGCCAAGCCAGGTATTCCACTATTTTGAGTTAGGGTTACAAGAGATATAAACTGTTGTTTATAAAGGGAACAAACCCTAATTACATCACCAATGGGCCGATCTCGATCCGGATTCACAGTACTTCAGGCTCCATAACTCAACAATCTCCTACTTGGACACTGAACACGAATGTAATTATCTCTTCATCTTCATAGTCAACAAATAACCCATAAATGATGGCGGCGCCAAATCCTCGAACTCCTCAAGTTCCAAGGCCAGTTGAAGCCATGCATAGCTTCAACTTCTCTAAGGTCACAACCTTAGTTAACATGTCAGCAGGATTCTCGCTTCCACGAATCTTCATCAGTTGCAAAGCCTTCTTTTCCAAGAGATGTCGAATGTAATGATACTTCAACTCAATGTGCCTCGTTCTCGAATGAAAAGCTGGATTCTTAGCTAAGAAAATAGCGCTCTGACTGTCGCTGTAAAGAATACTGTTCTTCTGCTCTTTCCTCAGTTCACACAAGAAATTTTGCAGCCATATCATTTCTTTACTAGCCTCTGTCACTGCTATATACTCTGCTTCTATAGTAGACAAAGCCATTGTCTTCTGCAACTTAGAAGCCCAAGAGATCGATGTACCACTGAAAGTAAACACGTACCCGGTTGTACTCTTCCTTTTATCAAGATCACTTGCCAAGTCAGCATCAACATAACCATTCAAAACCATGTTCTTGCCTTCGAAACATAGAGCCCTCTCTGTGGTACCTCGCAAGTATTTGAAGATCCACTTTACTGCTTCCCAATACTGCTTACCCGGATTACTCATATCTCTGCTCACAACTCCCACTGCATGCGCAAAATCTGGTCTGGTACACACCATAGCATACATAATACTTCCAACTGCTGAAGCGTAGGGAACTTTCTCCATATGAGCACGCTCTGAATCACTTTTAGGTGAATTCCTTATTGATAGCTTAAAATGGCTACCCATAGGAGTACTCACTGGCTTTGCTGTATCCAGACAGAATCTCTTCAAAACTTTTTCAATGTATTCAGCCTCTGAAAGGAACAGCTTTCCTGCCACTTTATCTCGATTAATCCTCATACCTAGGATCTGTTTAGCCTCTCCAAGATCCTTCATTTCAAACTGTTTGGACAATTGCTTCTTAAACTTATACACCTCTTGAGCACAAGAGCCTGCTATCAACATATCATCAGCATATAATAGCAAAATAATAAAGCTATTGTCAAACCTCTTGAAGTAGCAACAATGATCAGCATTGCATCTGACAAACTCGATCTCATGCATGAACCCATCAAACTTCATATACCACTGTCTCGGGGCTTGTTTCAAACCATACAAACTTTTCTGTAGCTTGCACACAAGCTCATTGCTACCTTCAGATAAGTATCCTTCTGGTTGCTTTATATATATGTCTTCATTAAGACCACCGTGAAAAAAAGTTGTTTTTACATCCATCTGCTCTAACAATAAATTCTCTACAGCAACTATACTCAAAACTAATCTGATAGTAGTTAGCTTCACAACATGAGAGAATATATCTGTATAATCAATACCTTGCTTCTGTTGAAAACCCTTCACAACCAACCTTGCCTTGTAACGCTTGCTTCCATCCGCCTCTTCTTTAATTCCGTAAACCCACTTGTTATGCAATGCTTTCTCACCCTTTGGAAGCTCAACTAGTTCCCAAGTGCTATTGGACATTAAAGAATTCATTTCATCTTCCATTGCAAGCTCCCACTTGCTCGAGTGCTCACTCTGCATAGCCTCAGCATAATATTCTGGCTCACCACTATCAGTCAACAGAAGATAGTGTAAAGAGGGTAAGTACCTTTCCGGTGCGTGATGTAGTCTTTCTGATCTCCTCAACGGAACTACTGGTGTACTTGGTTCTGCCTCAATAACCTCCTGGTCATTCTGAATTTTGCTAACACGTAAGTTTGGAATATCCAATTCAACAAACTGAGGGCTTTTAACCTGAGTACCTGCACTATCAATGTCGGGTGCACCCGACCTGTCTTTGTACAAAACATGCTCATTAGATATGACATCTCGACTTCGAATTATTTTTCGATTCTGATCATCCCAAAATTTATAACCAAATTCATCACCGCCATATCCAATAAAAGTACACTTCACAGATTTTGCATCCAGTTTGCTTCTAGAAGTAGCATCAACATGAACATACGAAACACAACCAAAAACTTTGAGAAATGATAGGTTTACCTCTTTACCACTCCAAACCTCCTCTGGTATGTCGTTATCCAAAGGAACTGATGGTCCTCTATTAATTAAGAAAGCCATAGTGTTAACTGCATCTGCCCAAAATGTCTTCGGTAACCCACACTTCAATCGCATGCACTTAGCACGTTCATTCAAGGTTCTGTTCATTCGTTCTGCAACCCCGTTCTACTGAGGGGTTCCTCTAACAGTTTTCTCCATGCGAATGCCATTCACAGCACAATACTCTTTGAATTCATCGAGCTCATATGCTCCACCATTATCAGATCTCAAACATTTCACCTTCAGGCCTGTTTCATTTTCTACCAAAGCTTTCCACTTTCTGAAAGCATCAAAAGTGTCATATTTACGTTTAAGAAAATAAACACATACCTTCCTCGTGGAGTCGTCAATTCAAGGTCATGTAATATGATGCGCCACCAAGAGATGTGACCGGTGTTGGTCCCCATAAGTCACTATGTACCAGCTCCAATTTCTGCTCCTTCAAAGTTCTACCAGCCTTCGAAAAACTGACTCTTTTCTGCTTCCCGAATACACAATCCTCGCATAATCCAAGCTCAACTGTTTTTAGACCTGGTAGTTTGCCCTTTGAACATAACTGTTTCATCCCCTTCTCACTCATGTGGCCAAGCCTGCAATGCCACAAATCTGCATCACTGTTTGCATTGGCGAGTGCAATGTTATCATGGTTGTTCACAGTCATGTACAGTGTACCCTCCTTCTTACCTCGAGCCACCACCATGGTCCCTTTGATTATTTTCCAGGAACTAGAGCCAAAGGACAGGTCATAACCCTCGTCATCCAACTGCCCTACAGAAATCAGATTCCTCTTCAAACCAAGAATATGCCTCACGCCACGCAACTGCCATACAAGTCCATTCGGTGTTTTAATCCGAACATCTCCCTTCCCTGCGATCTCCAAAGGCTCGTCATCAGTAAGATAAACCTTACCAAAATTACCATAAGTATAATTCTCCATAATATCGGCATTAGGGCGGGAATGAAACGATGCTCCAGAATCCAAAACCCACGATTCCAACGGACTGCTGACACTCAAGATCAGTGCGTCACTAATACCCTACGTTGCCACGTTCGCTGAGTTGTCGTCTTTCCTTTCCTTTCTCGGTGCCTTACACTGATTCTTGTAATGACCACGTTTCTTACAATTCTAGCACTCAATTGAACTTTTGTCTTGTCCTGACTTAGATTTATTTCTCGACTTCGATCTGCCGCGATGCGAATTCCCTGATTCTGATCTGCCTCTATTTTCTGTACTCAAAGCTGATCCTGAAGTTTTCCCTGATTCTTTTCTGCGAATTTCTTCACTAACTATCAGATCTCGAACTTCATCAAACTTTAATTTCGCTTTCCTCGCTGAAGCACTAACAGCTGTGACCGTTCCGCTCCAACTTTCTGGTAGAGATGATAATAAAATTAGGGCTTTTACTTCGTCATCAAAATCGATAGCGACTGAGGTCAATTGAGCCGTTATCAAATTGAACTCATTCAGATGTTCGGCAACAGCAGTACTCTCCGACATCTTTAGGTTAAACAGCCGCTGCATCGGATGAACCTTGTTCGCCGCTGATGGCTTTTCGTACATATCGGCTAAAACCTTCAATATTCCTTTGGTGGTTTTCTCCTTCACTGTATGAAACGCCACGTTTCGCGACAGCGACAAACGAATCACACTCATCGCCTTCCTATCCAAGACCTTCCATTCCGCTTATGTCATCCCGATCGACTTATCCTCTAGAGGTTGCCACAAATCTTTACCGTAAAGATAATCTTCGATCTGCATCCTCCAAAACCCGTAATCCGATCCATCGAACTTTTCGATCATCAATTTTACTCCGTCCATCATAGATTGCTCCGATTCAAACCCGAGCTCTGATACCAATTGTTGCGCCTGATATACGATAGTAGAAGACAATATGAACGAAAAGCAAAAGGGACACACGGAATTAATTACCCAGTTCGTCAGAAATTCTGACTACGTCTGGAGGCGCCGCAAAGCCAGGTATTTCACTATTTTGAGTTAGGGTTACAAGAGATATAAATTGTTGTTTATAAAGGGAACAAACCTTAATTACATCACCAATGGGCCGAATACAGCATGGGATTTCTGACTTGATCCGGATTAAAGGGAACAAGTCCTAATTACATCACTTGGATCGCCGATCTCGATCCGGATTAACAGTACTTCAGGCTCCATAACTCAACAATCTTTTCTCCACATTCAGCTTCCCTAGTAGTCTAGTAACTTCCTTGATGGTCTCCAACGAGAAATCTTCTTCCAGTTTATGCTTTGGCAAAATGAACCCCAAGTCGGTTGAGCCGGCTAATATAGGAGCCATGGCCGAAAAAGGGTCGGAATCGACTCCATAGGTTTCTCTTTGCTGCCTCCGATAAACTTCGATGTTGGAGAAGAAGAATTTTCATCCTCGAGACTTGATTTAGCCACATCAATTCCTACACCGGCATGAGCTTGATCTTCAAAATTGGCTCCAGTCAATTTATGCTCAGCCTCTTCTCCACATTGACACTCCATTTTCATATCATCAACCCCCTAAGGCTCGAGTGCATTAACTCCCGATAAAAGCTGAGAAGAATTCGTCGTGCTCAACTCTTCTGACGAAATCGATCTCGGCGGAACGATCTCATCTTGCATCAACGGTCTATGATCGATCGTTTCCTCTTCGATTAGATGTCCCCCACATGGAGGCTGAGTTGAAACTTCCTCAGTTGAATCAGTTTGTCATGGAGGAGCCGATTCATCCGCTAACTCAATTTGAAGGGGCTGAGTTAGCTCATTCACCCTACCCTCCGAGAGTCGGTCGTGAAAATCTTGACCGACTTCTTTCTTCGGTAAAGACGGTGGTAATGACAGAATGGATAGAGCTCGCATAGGAGGAAGCTGAATTTGTACTAGAGTCTGAGCCTGTGCTAATCTTAATCTTTCACACCGGAGGAAATTGTATGTTAAACTAAGTACCCACCGAGGTGAAAAAACCGTGCCCTTGTACGGAGGCACCGTGGGTAACTGAGCCCAAGTACGGAGGCTTGATCACCAATCGTGCCCACTCTCCAGCCCTCCAGGGCTCTCAAATTTCTAAAGTAATTTTTATTTCTACCCCACATGATTCGATATTTACAAATCGACCTCCGACTCCCCTTTGCCTATAAATAGATGGGCATTTTATGCATTAAAGATCCTTAGGCCAATTTCATGTATTGAGGTTCTGCCAAATTCCCCAAAATTTCATCAACTACACCTTAGTTCATAGTTTTATAGTAGGATTTAGTGAGATTGAGCACGATTTCAGCAATTTGAGACTCAAAAATCTGAAAAATCGTCCTGAGCTAAGATATAGTCGGCTTTTATGCCTCTCGTCAGATCTCGAATCAAGCTTCTTAGCTTGCATTTGGGTCAACAAACATCTAACTACTTCATTTCTTAGGTGTATGTGCCAATAGGTTCCTAATTATGCTTGATTAGTGCAGATTATTAGGATTAGTTGAGTATTGGAATGTTAATAGGATCTAAGCATGGCTCTAGTTTCCTTTTAATTGCTCTCGAGTCTTGCTGTCCATGTGATGTTCAATTCGAATTAGAGGCTAATTAGGCATATTAGGCATCTAATCGTACATACTTGAGCTCCTTGACATTTGGCCATACTAGAACTAGTCATAAATTAGTTTATTTTGGTTAATTGAGCATGAAATCGAGCTTCTCATATCCTGTAACATTCTGGTCGCCATGATTAAATAGGCTTAGAGGGTTAATTTGGTGAATTTTGGCTTAATTAGGCTAGATTATGCATGATTAATGATAATTAGCTTCCGATTGTTTGCAATTAGGCTTAATTGGACTCAATTGCCTCATGATTGTGCTTTTTTTTTGGTAAAATAAGCAAATGCATTAAGTATTAATCATCCGCACACAAAGCGCTTACAGTTTTACGGGTCATAAGCCCCATATAGTCCTCAAGTAATATAGTCCTCAAGTAAGAGCTTCCTAATAGAGGATGGGGGTGCAATAAAATAACAAGGTCATGAGGTAACCCAACTCCTAGATTAGCAAGATGATCAGCGCACTTGTTGGCCTCTCTGTAGTTGTGTCTCAAGATGATGGCATCAAAATGGTGGCATAGACTCCTGCAGTCATCAATCAAATTTGTTAGAGCCTTGTTGGAGGAGTTTCCCCATACCCAGCTTAGGATTAGCTTGGCATCTGACTCAATAATTAAGCGAACTCCACATTGTCTAGCAACTATCAGTCCTTGTCGAAGGGCTTTGAGTTCAGCAATTGGGCTTGTTGTACTTCCCAGGTTCATCCAAACACCCCTGACCCATTGATGCAAATCGTAGCATGACTTCAAGGGATCCAGTTCAAGTTCCAATTGGACCGGTTACACGAGCACGAGCAAAGAAGTTTAAAGATGAACTCAACGGCCCGATTCAAGAGGTTTGGGCTCAAGCAAATTTGTGAAGGGCCATTGGACATGAACCACGTGATCAACAAATATCCATCAGCATGATTCAAGTTATAGAAGATTCTGGACAAGGCTAAATTCAGCAAGTGTTTGAGGAAGTTTCTAAAATATTTGAAGATCAAGAGAAGATATCATTAAATTTGTTTAAAGTTTGAATCTGATGAAGATATTATAGGAATATTTAGATTTCATATCTTTATAGATTAAGTTATATCTCTATAGATACTTTAGATTTTATTTTCCTTACTTTACGATGAGACATGGCCATATTAGGATTAGTTTTGGTCTATATACTCATCTTGTCAATTTTTAAGAGGAGGAACATCTAGAAAATTGTGAGAGTATTCTCTTTGGTTCTTGAAGAACTAATTCGAACTTATCGAAAATTTCCGTGGCATTCATCATCGACTTATCAAACGACTGTCCACCACCATTTGTGGCGTCTTCCTATACCGAGGTTCTTGTTTCGCAATAAACAACGGTTGAGGTCAGTTATACCAAGGTTCTTGTTTATGTCGTAAACAACGGGTCAAAGGTTTATCAATAAAATCTGATCGTGGAACGATCTTGGGTTCCTTTAGTTGTTGGGTCTCATCATTCTTGGCGGGAATCGCATCATTTGGTATCAGAGCATCAGGCTTCAAATCAGGTTTTCGTTTCAATTTGCTGAGCTTCGTTTCGTCAAGTTTGTTCTTTATGGATTTTTATTAGTAAAAAAAAATCGGCCAAAAAAAAAGAACTGAAAAAAAAAACAAAGAAGCTATCGTTGACAATTAGATCCAAATTCTTCCCATCCATATAACATTCTGATATATTCCATCCATATATTTTCATCCAAATTCTTTTCTCTTGTTTCCTTTCTTCCTTAAATTTCCTTCGACCATTAATTTTCCTTGATAAGTTCTTGGTGAATTGCTATTGGAAATTTTGGAGAATTGTTTGTTTAGTTTCAAAAGAACTAAAAGAGAATTATCGAGTGGAAAAAAGACAGGAGTGGTGAGAACATTAGAGGGTTAAAAAGCCACGTATGTTTTTGAGTGAAAACATGAGTGTAGAGTGATTCACATTCTTGAGTGTAAACACATAAGGGAGAGAATTGTGAGGTCCTTTCTTTCTAACTTTATTTTGCAGAAATCATGTCTCACAACAGTGCTAAGAGTATTCCCGAAGGTGCTACGGAATTGGCTGATTCGAAAGTACTTATGGAAGCCCTGATGAGTGAGATGAGGCGTGCGATAGGTTGGAGTTAGAACAAGTTCATGAACGGATAGATCAGATGGAGAACAAGCGTATAGAACAGCCATGAAACGCTCCTAATGCGTGTAGGAGGGAAAGAGTTCAATTGAGGGAAGTGAAGGTTGAAGATGAAGAGAATTATAGGGGTAGTTTTGAAGAAGAAGATGATCGTGATTCGGTTGTTAGTAATAGGAGACGTGGAGGGTGGTTTAAAGAAGCTAGGAATCGGGAAGACAATAACTTGGGTAGTATTAAGATGAAAATCCCATCGTTTCAAGGAAAGAGTGATCTCGAAGCATACCTTGAGTGGGAGAAAAAGGTGGAGTTTGTATTTGATTGTTATAGTTATTCCGAGCTTAAGAAAGTCAAATTGGCAGAAATTGAATTCTCGAATTATGCAATTGTCTGGTGTGATCAATTGGTGATAAATTGGCGAAGAAATAGAGAGCCGCCTGTAGATACGTGGGAGAAAATGAAACGGGTGATGAGGAAGCGATTTGTTCCTTGTTATTACTACCGTGAGTTGTATAATAAGTTACAAAGTCTTATGCAAGGTAACCGGAGTGTAGAGGAATATTTTAAGGAGATGGAAGTGGCTATGATTAGAGCAAGTGTAGAGGAGGATCGGAAGGCTACTATGGCAAGATTTTTGGCTGGATTGAACCGAGAAATTCAAAATGCCGTCGAATTAGAACATTATGTGGAGTTTGAGGATATGGTGCACATGGCCATCAAGATTGAGAACTAGTTCAAGAGGAGAGGCAGTACACATGCAAGCCAAAGTCCAAGTACATCAACTTGGAAACCGAATCAATGGAAGAAAGATGAGAAGCAATGCACATCGAAGTTTAAAACCGAGCAAAAGCAAGAAGCAACAAGCCACGTTCCTCAAGGTAAAACCGACACTTCTACCTTCAGGAATTGTAATGGTTAAATGATAGTGGTGAGATAAGGGTGAACAAGCAGGTGTTAGTTGCATTTCGAATCAGTAAATACGAAGATGAAGTGTTGTGTGATGTAGTGCCAATGCAAGCATGACACTTGTTGCTAGGCATCCATGGCAGTTTGATAGGCGTGTGAAGCATGATGGTTTTACGAACAAATATTCATTTGTACTTAATCAAAGATCGATCACTCTTGTACCATTGACACCGCAACAAGTATATGAGGATCAAGTGAAATTGCAAAAAGAGAGTGATCAAAAGAAAGAGAGTGAAAATCAGAGAGAGGCCGAGAAAAATGAGAGAGAGAAAGAAAATCAAAATTCGACCATTGAGAGAAAATCAGAGAGAGAACAAAAGAATTTCTATGCAAAAATGAGTGAAATTAAGCGAGCAATGTTTTTGAATCAACCGATGATTGTACTTTTGTACAAAGAGACATTTTTCAACACTAACGAACTTGACATCGCTCTGCCTAGTTCTGTTGTTTCTCTTTTGCAAGAGTATGAGGATGTCTTTCCCGAGGAAACACCGCATGGGTTACTTCCAATCCAAGGGATTGAACATCAAATTGATTTTGTTCCCGATGCAGCAATTCCAAACCGACCAACCTATAGGAGCAATCCTGAGGAGACAAAGGAGCTTCAATGGCAGGTAAGTGAGTTGTTAGAGAAAAGGTACGTGAAGGAGAGCATGAGCCCATGCACCGTTCCGGTTATACTTGTACCTAAGAAGGATGGGATGTGGAGAATGTGCGTTGATTGCTGAACAATCAACAACATAACGGTAAAGTATCGTCATCATATTCCTCGCTTAGATGATATGTTAGATGAGCTTCATGGTTCTTGTGTATTTTCTAAAATTGATGTGAAGAGTGGTTATCATCAGATTAGAATGAAAGAATGAGATGAATGTAAAATTGCCTTTAAAACAAAATATGGTTTGTATAAATGGTTAGTTATGCCTTTTGGTTTGACTAATGCTCCGAGCACTTTTATGAGACTTATGAATCATGTTTTGCGTGCATTTATATGTAGATTTATTGTTGACTATTTTGATGATATACTCGTTTATAGCAAAAACTTGGATGATTATAAGGTACATTTGAAATTTATTTCAGATGTGCTTAGGAAGGAAAAAAATATTTGCTAATATGAAGAAGTGTACTTTTTGCACCAATAAGCTTGTATTTTTTAGATTTGTTGTTAGTACACAAGATATACAGGTTGATGAGGAGAAGGTACGTGCAATCCAAGAGTGGCCGAGTCCCACAAGTGTAGGTAATGTTCGTAGTTTTCATGGACTTGCTAGTTTTTACCAGCGGTTCGTAAAGGACTTTAGTAGCATAGCCGCACCACTTACTGAAGTGATCAAGAAAAACATTGGATTTAGATGGGGAGAAGAATAAGAGAAGGCGTTTCAGCTAATCAAAGAGAAGCCGACCCACGCTCCTCTATTGTCTTTACCTAACTTTCAAAAACTTTTGAGATTGAATGTGATGCTTCATGTATGGGTATAGGTGTAGTTCTTACGCAGGAAGGACGGCCAATTGCTTACTTCAGCGAAAAATTAGACGGGGCAGCCTTAAACTATCCAACTTATGACAAGGAGTTGTATGCATTGGTTCGGGCTTTAGAGACGTGGCAACACTACCTATGGCCTAAGGAGTTCATGATTCACACCAATCATGAGTCCTTGAAACACTTGAAGGGCCAACACAAGCTAAACAAAAGACATGCCAGATGGGTGGAGTTCATTGAGACATTTCCATACGTCATTCGCTATAAGCAAGGTAAGGAGAATGTGGTTGCCGATGCACTTTCTCGCATGTACGTATTACTCTCTACACTTGATGCAAAATTGCTTAGTTTTGAGCACATTAAAAATTTACATGCTGATGACCATGAATTTTGTGAAGAATATCGGGCTTGTGAGAAAACCCCTTGTGTTAAGTTCTTTAGGCATGATGGATTCTTATTTCGAGAGAATAAGTTATGCGTAACTAATTGTTCCTTGAGGGAGTTATTAGTGCAGGAATCTCATAGTGGGGGATTAATGGGACATTTTGGAGTTGCAAACACTTTAGTTATTTTGCATGAACATTTCTATTGGCCACAAATGAAAAGAAATGTTGAGAGAATTTGTGGTAGATATGTTACATGTAGGCAAGCTAAATCCAGAGTGCAGCCAACGGTTTGTATACTCCTTTACATATTCCTAGTGAGCATTGAATTAATATTTAAATGGACTTTGTGTTAGGATTACCTAGGACTAAATGAGGGAGATTCAATTTTTGTGATTGTGGATAGATTTTCTAAGATGGCACACTTTATTCCATGTCACAAAACGGATAATGCTTCACATGTTGCTGATTTTTTCTTTAGGGAGATTGTAAGATTACATGGCATGCCTAGAACAATTGTTTCGGATAGAGATGTTAAGTTCTTGAACCATTTTTGGAAGACTTTGTGGTGTAAGTTAGGTACTAAGATATTATTTTCTACTACTTGTCACCCACAAACTGATGGTCAAACTGAAGTAGTAAATAGGACTTTGTCTACTTTGTTGAGGGCAATCATTAAAAAGAGCATCAAAACATGGGAAGAGTGTTTACCACATGTTGAGTTTGCTTATAACAGATATGTTCATTCTACTACTAAATTTTCACCATTTGAAATTGTTTATGGATTTAATCCTTTAACTCCATTGGATTTATCTCATTTACCTATAACTGAGCATGTTAATTTAGATGGCAAAAAGAAAGCTGAACTTGTCAAGCAGATTCATGAGAAAGCAAGACTCAATATTAAGCGAAGAACGGAGCAGTATGCAAAACACGCCAACAAAGGGCGTCATAAGATGATTTTTGAACCTGGAGATTGGGTTTGGTTGCATATGAGGAAAGAGAGATTTCTTGTGCAAGGACGTTCCAAATTGCTTCCAAGAGGGGACGGTCCTTTTCAAGTCCTAGAGCGCATTAATGACAATGCTTTCAAACTAGACTTACCTGGTGAGTACAATGTAAGTGCTACTTTTAATGTTGTTGATTTGCTTCCTTTTGATGTAGGTGATGATTTGAGGGCAAATCATTTTCAATAGGAGGGGAATGATGCAAATCGTAGCATGACTTCAAGGGATCCAGTTCAAGTTCCAATTAGACCAGTTACGCGAGCACGAGCAAAGAAGTTTAAAGATGAACTCAACGGCCCGATTCAAGAGGTTTGGGCTCAAGCAAATTCGTGGAGGCCCATTGGACATGAACCACGTGATCAACAAAGATCAATTAACATGATTCAAGTTATAGAAGATTCCGAATAATGCTAAATTCAGCAAGTGTTTGAGGAAGTTTCTAGAATATTTGAAGATCAAGAGAAGATATCATCAGATTTGTTTAAAGTTTAAATCTGATGGAGAAATTCTAGGAATATTTAGATTTCATGTCTTTATAAATTAAGTTATATCTCTACAGATACTTTAGATTTTATTTTCCTTACTTTACAATGAGACATGGCCATATTAGAATTAGTTTTGGTCTATATATACTCATCTTGTCAGTTTTTAAGAGGATGAACATTCAGAAAATTGTGAGAGTATTCTCTTTGGTTCTTGAAGAACTAATTCGAACTTATCGGAAATTTTCGTGGCGTTCATCATCGACTTATCAAACGGTTGTCCACCACCGTTTGTCGCATCTTCCTATACCGAGGTTCTTGTTTCGCAATAAACAACGAGTTGATGTCAGTTATACCAAGGTTCTTGTTTATGTCATAAACAACGGGTGGAAAGTTTGTTAATCAAATCTGATCGTGGAACGATCTTGGGTTCCTTTAGTTGTTGGGTCTCGTCATTCTTGGCGAGAGTCACATCATTCTTCCTAAAGAGTCTCGGATGAGGCCCCATGCTCCAACTATGCCTGGATTGCCTTTGGAGCATCCATCTAAGTTAAGTTTATGAAAACCATCAGGTGGTGGCTCCCAGCAGACTTGTATGCTCGAGCTGAAAGTTGTAGATGAATTGAGTTGGGATGCATAAAACTCTGCTGAAACATGGATGGTGTGCTCGATCAGGTTTCTCTGGAGAGGTTTTGAAGAGAAGAGAAGAGAGTTTCTGTTTTTCCAAAGATGCCAAATAGCAAAGGCAAAGAATACACCCCAAGGGATGTTAAGATGGGATGGTAGGGACGAAGAAAGGTTGCAGCAGATCCAATCTTTGACAGGTGATGAGAAGGTGTCCAACTTTGATGCCAGGATCATTATGTGATGCCAAAATGATTGTGCTATAGGGCAGCCCTGAAGGATATGTTCGATGGTTTCTTGTTGTGAAGGGCATCTAGGACAGAAGGGCGGGATAGATAGACCTCGATGAGAAAGGATATGTGCTTTAAATTGCTGAATTGTGCCTATGATGGTCTTGGGTATGAAGTGGCCGTGTGGTGCTTAGGCTTAATTAGGGTTAATTTTGCTTAATTTGTGTTTAATTGAGTCTAATTAGGAGAAATTAGTCCAAATTAAGGTTAATTAATTTTGGCCATTAGGAATTGAGTGCAAAATTGTGTCAATTTGATGTTTATAGGCTTAATTGAACATTCCATGATCTTTTTGTGTATGACCGAGTGTATGTATATAAGCATTTGAGTCAAATCTTAGTCAAATTGTAAAATTAATGTATCAATCGGTAATAATAATGTAAATAAGGCTACACTACGTGGGATTAAGGGCAGTTACACACTAATCGTGTGTCATAGGATGTCTAGGAAGGTTCTCATGACCTTGAGAGTAGAACCATTAGGGTTTGGGTGTGATTAATCAGATAAAAGTCCCTCAATGGATCAATTGAAGATTAATTGAATATAAATCCAACTTTTGCGTGTGAACTTCGTAAATCAATATTAAAATGTGTAATCATGTAAATTTGAATGTGTAAATCATGGGGAATTAAGGCTATAACTCATGTATCGAGTCATAGGTTAAACTTGAAGGTTCTTGGTCCTTGAGAGAATAGGATTCTTGTGGATTTATGGGGAATAAATTGAATAAATCATGTATATAAGGTTTGTGAATAAAATTGGAAAGTAATGATCAAAATGAATAAAGTGTGTAGACAAGTTCAAATCCTATATATTTTCATTGGCATGGGCGCTATTTTGGCTCCAGGCCCATTTATAGACCCACTCGGCCGTGAATGAAATTTGGCCCGAATATGGGGCAATGAATGAAATTTAGCCCGAATCCGTGGCCTATGAGATGTACATATGGATGTACGGGCACATGTGTTTCGAGTGAAAAGCCCTATAATCTTTACTTTCTCGTTCATATATATACGTATACACACGTAAATACGACCATGAACCCTAGAAAAAATAAACTGAATTTAAAAACTGAAAGTGTCAGCGAGAATTAGTTTTAAAAATTAGAAGGCATTTTAAAAAGGTCGAGGGCCTGATTTAAATATTTTTACGAAATGTTGTAGCATTATTCCCAACAAAACTAAACATTACGGCCTCAATGAGATAAGTAACCAAATGTTTCGACTTTAATCGGTACTTCTCGCAAAAACAAAAAGATTCTCCCGCCAATTCATTAGTTTGGGCTGGAAATGAAAATGGAGTAACAAAAGACCTTTTTGCTTCTGTTTACTAAGGAAGCGGACTTCAACAAAATTTGATTATTATTTGCAATGTTTAAAAAAAAACTGACAATCATCAATAGGGAAAAAAAAAAAGATAACAAGGGATATTATGGGGCTGTCGACGGGCCGTAGGCGTGAGCCCCATTCGAGATGTAACCATGTGATCATATTTAGTCTGCGAGAATGGAGTGGAATCATTTTACGACCCGAAAATCGAGGGCCAATAAGTTACTCGGGTCTAGGGGTATGAAACACCTAATTTTGCTAAGGCATTGACCTGTGCAGAACTGGAAAGTCCGAGTTCGGGGGTTCACGTTACGTGCGGGCCTGTATCCCGCACGCAATTTCGATACTCTGGTTTGCTAGGCTTGCTGTTTTTATTTACCGCGTGAATTAGGTTGCGCTCGGCATACAAGTTTTGACACCGGAAATTCGGTAAACTAAACGGTGTCGGTTGAGAAGCCGAGAGAGAAGTAAACCCATGTGTCGGGGAATCGGTTCACAATCTTGCGTTACAGTTCATCAAACGATAATGTTTGAATTCTTGGGTGAACCGGAACCACGAGATCTTGGAATTACTTTTCTCTGGGCAAGCATTGGATCGATTCAGTTGGTTTGACTCTCGGACCGTTCGCTCACCGACTGGGATTATTATAGAATGAATGTACAAAATAAATCTTTACAATACTCTCAAAACAATAAATACAAATTACAAATGATTAAATCGCAATCAGTTCGCTTCTGATTATTATTCCACTCCGACTCACCGTGAGTTCAAGGAAACACCGAAAAACTGAAATTCAACTGAGCTCTCAGTTAATAGGGCGTTGGACCCTAAGTGCAATGCGTCCTATGGGTCGGGCTCGACTCGCATGGACAATCAAGAGCAGAAAAGTAACAAACAATATGCAAATTGCAGACAATGTGTTTATTATTACCGAGTGTACGTGGATTAACAGATTATTAACCCAGGGGTATTTTGCAAGCAAATGGCATATGCTAAGCAAATAATCGTACAAAACATTTTGCATTCAGCTTTGTTCTGAGAACTTGACAAATAGAGTCGAATCTCGTGTGTGTGTGGATTGTTTTTAAATTGTTCTATATTGTGACCTTGAATTTTCACTGAATTACTCAAATTCGTGTTTTGACTCTAGATTTGGAACCTAGAGTTCCCCTAACCATTATCTAATGTTTGGTTAGGTCGAGTGAAAGATTAATCAGTATTTCGCGTGTTTTGTGACAGAGATAACCATTCTAGTTACCCGAGTCTATGTTAGAATGACAAAAACTCATCAGTGGATCTTATGTATCATGACCTGAGTTACCTGAAATCAGGTAAAAACTCAAATTGAGACACAAAAGTACTTTCTAGACGTCCGTGCTATATCAGACTACACGTTTCGAGTTTTGAAATATACAAGTTTTGAAAAGGGCATTAACGTCATTTAACAACTCATCGACGCGAGTTATCAGTTAATTACCAATTCATGGAAACTTATAGTGCCAAGTGGGTTTAATCATATGAACGTCCTAATTAACTCGTTTGTGAATTTATAGCTTAAAATTAAATGTCGAATACAGTAAATGTGCCGGTTACAGACAATTAGACAGATCGTGAATTGATCAACTGAATGGAGTCTGAGTACCCGAAAAGCTTAATTTAATGAAAACAATTCATGATACGGCGACTAAGACAGGTCCAGGAAGATCGATGATAATTTGGTCAAAATGACCAAAATACCCTCGGAACCCAAATGGCCTCGAAAGAGTCACCAATACATGAATCCATGCATTTTGCTTTAAAAACAATATTTTAAAGTGGTTAGCATGCGGGATTTGCAAAGATATTGAAATTTACAATTTGCACAAAATCCGAGAAATGGATTTCATCGAGGTAAAGAGACCGTTCTTAACCCGAATAAGGTCAAAAAACTCTCGGCTCTTTCCTCTTGGGAGTAGCCGTGGGTTTCCTTGACCCTTTTCGGGTTTCAAGCGTTATCTTTAACCCAATTTCAACTATTTCTCGCATGCTCAAACGTTAAACACGGTAAGTAACATGTATTTAACAAAAGCCGGTATCACCAAGATTTGGAAAACTCATTTAAACATACAAACATGCACAAACACGTTATTTATGGAATCGATAAAACAATACCGGCTCCATGGATGAGGGAAAACATAAAGATTCGGGAATCAACTCAAATCGGGGCAAGGAAACTGGTTATAACCCGAAAAACCAACAAAGGGGTCACGGTTACCTTTCCTCAAAGGAAACCCGTGAGCCTCTTTGGTCGTTCGGGTTTAAATCGGTCTCCTCGACTTCGATTTAAATGTTTTTCGACATGCTAGCATGTTAAATGATGATAAACATGCATGATATAACATTAAAATTGCATAAAATTAAAACTTGAAAGTAAAACATGCATAAAATCAACTTATAACTCCGTAAACACAATGAAAACGTAAAAGTCCTAGCTCCTCTAAGTCGGGAATGGTCATACCTAGTCTCAGGATGCGGAATGGGACTGTTAGAAGTCAGGTTGGACCTTTGTTGGGTCGGGTTTGGGCTGTTTTCGTTGAACAAACCCAAAAGGAACAAACAGACCCGGCTGGAACATTGAACAGACCCGATTAGCACAAGTCGGGTAGGACGTCACCACGGAGGCTCTCAATGGAATTTTGAGGCAAGGTCAGCGGCCCTGGGTAGCCAAGGGACCCCTATAGGTGATCGTGGTGGTCGTTTGTTCCCAGAGTTATCGGGTCGACCCGTATAGTCCTGTAAAGATAACGGAAAACAGAGTGCGTCCTGGAAACTGGCCTGACTGGGCATATTGACGTAGTGCGAAATCAATGAAAGAATAAATTAATCAACATAAATAAATAAATGAGTCAATTAAGAAAAGATAAAATAGCTATATAAATTAAAGAGGACGTGCTATCAAAGCCATATGATCATCATTCATCAAAACTTAATGCTATAAAATAAAAAATATTGTTCTTCATCTGATCAAGGGAAATAACTATTAGGTAGAATGCACTAACCTCCCCTGAACTTTGAAGAAATCACATTAGCCTCATTTGTTAAAAAATAGGCACTCTGCTTCATTTGACTTATTTGATCAAGCTATTATTTTTGGAAAAATATCATGTGAGTTCTTATTATGAATTTTTCTTTTCAAGGTGATTCATTTATTTTTTATCGAATAAAGTAACCACATTACAAAAAATATTTGTGTAATGCCTCTTTAATATATTTTTAAAGCCCATAATTTATTTTTTATCGAATAAAGTAACCATATTACATACAATATTTGGATAAGGCCTCTTTAATATAGTCTAAATTTTACAAATAAAAAGAAACTTTTCAAAGAGGGAGGAGAAAGGCCTCCAGTAACATTTCCTAGGGCAGTGGTCATTAAATGAAACAAACTCAAATGACATCAATATAATACATGTCAAAACAAAAATCAACTTCAGATACAAATTCAAAATCCTGTAAAACAAATTTAGATATTTAGAAAACCTATATTTTCGAGCCGTAACAGATTTTTCCAAAAACCACATAATCGAATTAAGGTATGATACTGTCCGAATTTTAAATAAGGTATTCACTTTTTGGATTGGGTTGGGTCTCAGTTTTCGGCTTTTTACTTTCATCCTTAGTGCTTGACGACTGGCCACCCCATCCCTCTCTTTGTTTTTCCTCTCTAATCCAAGATTGCAACTACTTTTATTATTTATTTTTAAAATTTTTACTCCTTAAATAAAAAGTAAAAAATAAAAATGATAAGGACCATGTATGAATATTTTATGTAATGGGAACCTTATTTAGTAAAAACAATAGTGTATGGACTAAAAAGAAAAAAACTATAAATATGACCCTAAATAGTATTCTCACAAAAAATAATAATTTGGCCGATTAAGTCAAATGGGAATAAGTGCATATTTTTTCAACAAATGGGATTAAGGGTCATTTCTCCAAACTACAGTGGAGGTTATTACATTTCACCTTAACTATTAATAAGGGGCTGAGCGAGATCAAAATGGACATTTTAAGTTCTACCAGAAGATGTTGATGAGTTCATTGATGAGTTCAATTGGGAGAGCAGTAAGAGGCTAAACAAACAATTTTCCACCATGTTTTAACTAGAAGTAGTGTTTTTTAAGTATTTTTAAAACCATGGTTTTGACTAATTTAGCAGTTGTAAACGTGATTTTTTCTAGCAAATTGATGGGTGCTTATGGAAATTGATTTTGTTCATTATCTATTTTAAGCACCTAATTTCAGCATTTTTAAATTGGTGACTCCCAAACACTTTAGTTTATACTAAAATCAACACTTATTTTTCAACAATTATATCTAATCACTTTTCCATTAGCAACACCACCCCGTTGGAGTGTAAACTTGCGCGGTTCTTGGTTTTGCGGAATCGATATGATGGTTTAGTACTAGAAACAATCCCATAGCAACTATAAAATCTAAGTACAAGCCCGCACTCCGCATGGGTGTTTAAAAAAATTAATATACAAAAAATTATCTAATTTATGAAAATACTAGTTTTTTAAAGAAATTAATATTTATTTACGATGTGATTTTTTATTTTAAATGAATACTTTTAATGTTTATTAGAAATTTCTTATTTATTAATTAAGTGTAATAATTTTAATCCC
Organism: Punica granatum; assembly: GCF_007655135.1. Lineage (NCBI taxonomy): Eukaryota > Viridiplantae > Streptophyta > Magnoliopsida > Myrtales > Lythraceae > Punica > Punica granatum. The sequence continues at coordinate 29,155,277 of NC_045130.1, read as the reverse complement.
CTTCTATTTACAGATTTGTTCTAGTTATTTTTCACCTTAATTTTTTTAACTATGCTAACCCTCCTGCACATGCAAAGTGGCGTGAGATTACTCTCATGTTTTATGGTTGTTTTTTTACCTGACTTTTTGAATCATTTTAGAATTTCCTTATTTATTTTTTTCTTAAATTCGCAGTAGAGAAGATAATGGAGAATCTTGAAGAAATAGAGTAGTAGGTATTTTTTATTTTTTATTTTTCAATTTTTTCCTTGGAAATAGGAAAGATTTTTGTAGTTAGTGTATTATATAATAAAGTTTAACATTAGGAAAAGTGTTGGCGGTAATAAAATGAAGTTTTTCCTTAAATAATAATATATAAGATAAGATTTTATATATGTATCAATATATCTGTAATACTTTCATCAATACAAACACGTGAAATATAGTTCAAGAGATATAGTACTTTTTCCACTAAAAAAAATTCCACAAAAAAATATATTTTGTTTTTATATATATTTTAAGGCTATATATTACTTATAAAAAATAAATGTTACGTTTTCCAATTTTATTTGGTTTTTTCTGTATTGTTAATTTTCTAAACTTCAAAATCTTTTATAATTAAATCTTTTATATAGTGTTATATTTTACTTCATCATATATATTTATCAAATTAATTGTGTTAATAGAATTCTCCAGTGTAAACATGTTTGGTTCCGGGTCTTTTGGAATCCTTACGATGGTTTGGTTCCTGTGGTCAAACCATGGAAACAGAAGACTGGAACAGAGAGAGAAAGAGATGGATTTCCCTGTGGGCGCAGTTTGGTTTGGACTTAGCAGCCTCCGGTTTCCAATAGAACTCCGTTTTCATTTCATATATAAAATAGATGGATATACGATACTGATCAGATATGTGCATTTGTTCCTACCTAAAAAGTGTAACCAGTTACGGGTGCAGTTAGCAAATTGCAATCTTCTACAAACAATATTTATCGAAACTATGAGGAAGCTTTTTGTGTGGTCAGGGCTAAGCTAATGTCCCAATGCAAATTGATCACAGCCAATAGATTGGATAACTTGTATTTCATCGAGGAAAAGAAAGGAATTTCAAGACCAAAATGGTCTGTTTCTGATTAATTTGCGGTTCTGTAGTTTTTTCTTAGTGCTGAAGATGTCGGTCTCATTAAATGGAAGGATGAGAGAGGTGCAGCCAGACAATTCAACTATCCATTATTTGCGTACTTACATCAAGTCAACATCCCTTTGTTAAGCCATGTGAGAAAAGGAGAAATCCCACAGTGGCAGCCAAAGGAGAATTTCATGGTTTATATGGACTTGATTCCATCATTTACAATTTGAGTTTTTAGATTGGAAATTGGTCTAAGTCCTTATAAGCCCCATGGAAATTTAACATGGTATCAGAGAATTCGATGGGTTATATGGAACTGCAAACATACGGGCATTTTCGTAGTCGGAGGACATTTCAACATACAGAGCTGAGCTGCCCTTTTCCATTCAGCACTTCAGAGCTATTAACTTAGGCAATTTTTGGGGAGTTCGGATCAAGCCCGAACATCAAATGACATTTCTTGTGTGTTCCACCATATTCTGGTCACTTCTAGCTTCATTATTGATGCTAGATTTTTGTGCGTCCATGGATTCACTGAACCAATCCCAATCGATGAGTGAGGACGAGACGTTAATCTCCCCCGGAGGAAAGTTCCAGCTGGGGTTTTTCAGTACAGACAACTCGAGCAAGCGTTATCTTGGGATATGGTTCTATGATATTCGAATTAGAACGATCATTTGGGTTGCGAATAGAAATAAACCCCTCGAGAGCTCACCAGGCCTCTTGAAGATCGAGCATGGGAATCTTGTCATCCAAAACCACTCCGGACAAGCGATTTGGGCGTCGAATACTCAGAATTTATCCTCAAGCAGCACAACTGCAAAGCTCCTTGATTCCGGAAACTTGGTTTTGAAATACGGTAACTCCGAAAGTTACCTCTGGCAGAGTTTCAATCATCCTACTGATACAATGCTGACGGGAATGAAAGTTGGTTGGGACTTCAAGGCCGGAATGGAGAAGCAACTTATGTCATGGAAGAGTGCACTGGATCCTTCTCTGGGACAATTCTCCTTCAAATTGGATCCCAGTGGATTTCCACAGGGTAAGATGTTCGAGGGCAACATCACAAGGTATTATTCTTGGAGATTGATTGCAATGTCGTACTAACTTTTTCTTTTTGTCCCCGTCATGTTGCTTAGGATTGCATGGTGGCTTCGTTTCCTATTATTGTCATTTTCTCATATAAAGTTTGAGAGACAACTGCAACTGATCTAAGTTTTGCGCTTGTACTTCGCTTTTCATAAATATGTATTGAAGTATATCACATATTAGGATTACTATGTTCTTTTTCCAATTATTCTGGTGCATGACATGATCGCAGCGCAAAATCAAATGCTATTAACGATTTAAATGTTACAGAAGAGGATTTAGGGCAGTGACATGATAAAAGCAAGGTCTTGCAGTATCTATGTTAATGCCTCACTCCAGTTCCTGTCTTAACATTTTAACAGGTATAGGAGCTTTCCTCATTTCGGCAGTGTCCACACATCTTTCAGTTCAGTCTTCATCCTGAAATTGGTAAATGGTCCTGGGGGAGTGTACTTCTCGTATGATCTTCGTGACAAGAACACATTGCAAAGATATCTCTTGAATTACACAGGCAAGCTCCAACATTACATATGGACGATCCAAACACTTGATTGGATGCTTTTATATGAGTTACCACGTGGTTCGTGTGATGAATATGCAAAATGCGGTCCTAACGCAGTCTGTGTCGAAGCAAAATCACTCTGTACATGTAAATGCCTTCCAGGATATGTGTCCAAGTCAGCTGAAGGCTCAGACACACTCAACCCATGGTATTCGGGTGGGTGTACATGGAAAAATTCGTTTAATTGTTCAGGTCCTGAAGGTTTTAAACTGGTGAAGGGGGTAAAGTTGCCTGATTTGTTGCTGTTTGAGATAAATACTAGCATGACCCCGAAGGAATGTGAGAACTTTTGCTTGAGGAATTGTACTTGCACTGCCTATGCAAGCACAAGTGAAAGCACGGACAAAGACAAGACAGGCTGCGGGTTTTGGTTTGGAGATCTTCTTGACATAAGGGAAGCTAATGACAACTACAGGACTAATGAAATTTTCATCCGGGTTATTGCATCAGAGCTAGGTAACCAATAATGCCATTCATTTATAAGTCGTCCTGAATCGTCCTCCTAATGTTCTCACTTTATCTTCAAGATATTTGGATTCATTTTCTGCATTCTGAGTTATCTTAACAGAAGGAGATTCCAAGAGGACGAAGTGGGTGGTTGCTGTGGCAGTGGTTCTATCAGTCTCTTCTGCAATGTTCTGTTTGTGGGCTTCCTGGACAAGAAGAAAAGGCCAAGGTACCTCTGTCTTCCCTTTGCTCTGGCTGTTCTAATTTCCAGATGTGTTCCTTTTTCTTTCAATATATGTTTTTCCTTGGTGACAAATATCTAATTTATATATACAATGCTCATTCTATAAACAATCCGTTGACAGAATTGTCCCATTATGACAAATATCGAACAGCAGATATTACTTGCTTTTTTATTTTTTGACAGATGAAAGTGTTGATGTGCATGCTGGAGAAGAGGAGAATTTCGAATTACCTATGTTCGATGCGGTCATGATTTCACAAGCAACTAACAATTTTTCCTATTCCAATAAGATAGGGGAGGGAGGCTTCGGGCCTGTTTACAAGGTCATCACTTATAATCCTTCTCTAACACACAACCTAATCAATATTTTATCAGTGCCATGTATTTATGTAAATGCTCTAATAATACATAAACAGGGTGAGCTACCAAATGGGCAAGAAATTGCTGTCAAGAGACTGTCAGAGACTTCCAAGCAAGGCCTCAATGAGTTCAAAAATGAGGTCATGCTGATTGCAAAACTTCAGCATCGAAACCTCGTGAAACTTTTGGGTTGTTGCATTGAAGGACAAGAGAGGATGTTAGTGTATGAGTACATGCCCAATGGAAGCCTGGACTCCTTTATATTCAATCAGTGCGATTCTTTCCAAACATTGTAATATTAAACTTTATATTCTGTCATTATCAACTAAACTCCCGGAAATGTTTCACCAGGTACAATGGAAGGAAGTTGTTTAGCTTGGAGGAGGAGATTTAACATCATTGTGGGAGTGGCTAGAGGACTTCTTTATCTTCACCGGGATTCAAGGTTGACAATTATACATCGGGACCTTAAAGCTGGCAATGTGCTATTGGACAGCAAGATGAACCCAAAAATATCGGATTTTGGCATGGCTAGGACATTTAGGGAGGATCAACTCTTCGAGAAAACCAAAAGAGTAGTTGGCACTTTGTAAGTAATTGGCCAGATTCCTGAAACCTTCCGGCGTAGATATTCATAGTAATCATTATGTGAGACTCTAAAAGTGAAACTACGTAAAATATATTCTTTCCATGATGAAAATGCAGCGGCTACATCTCACCAGAATATGCTGCAGATGGGATATTCTCAATAAAGTCGGACGTCTTCAGCTTTGGAGTGCTTGTGCTCGAAAGAGTGTGTGGCAAAAGGAACAGAGAGTTTCACCATCCTGACCACCATTTCAATCTTATTGGGCATGTGAACTGCTTAATTACAAGCTAGTCATATTTTATAGATGCTTTCCTGTGTGATTTTCTTTTATCATATTAGATTTGCAGGCGTGGAAACTATGGGTCGAGGGGAAAGCATATGAGCTAATAGATGGACAGATGGAGGATTCTTTCCCACTTTCAGAAGTTATGAGATGCATACAAGTTGGACTCTTGTGTGTGCAAAAATGTCCTGAAGATAGACCGACCATGTCCTCTGTGCTCCTGATGCTGGACAGCGAGACTGCAACACTTCTTCAGCCCAAGGAACCAGGCTTCTACCTGGAAAGGATCCCTGATGGAACAAAAATCATATCAAATAGAAGAGAGTACAGTGCGAATGAGATTAGTATAACTCTAGTGGATGGTCGGTAGAGTTGGGAACGATCTTTTGTCTTTTCCTATTGGCATGGAAAATATTTAGCTTATGGGGAGTAAACTGAATAATATTTACCTATCCTATTGCTCAATTGGGTCTAGTCGATTTTGAGAGTGAGCGAGGAAGATGCAAAAATATGTGCTACATGATTGACAACTTCTTGTTTGATTTTGAAGGAACAGAAAGTCCCGAAGTGAACTTTCTGTTATGGCATGTGATTGGGTTCCATTTGTAATATATAAATGATCAAATGCATACTTAACTTTCCTAGTTTAGTTAGCGATAAAGAGTTCTGGTCCAATGAAGCTTTCTTCGGTGCTCTGTCTTCTTCCAGTCATTGTTAGCTTCTTCGTCAGCTTTAGCGATATTTGCCACTGTAGATTCGCTCAAGCAACCAACTTGCAGTCTTTTCTTGTTGTTGATAGAATAACCTCCTCATTTGACTGACATTTTGGAGATTTTAAGATTGTAATTATACTTTCGGATTTGGTTGGTTTTGCAAATTTGTACGTTGTGGGTAATCGGACAATCAACTGAATTCCTGGGATGGTTTTGGTTTGGATTTGAAGCGACAAGGTGCTATATTGCAATTACATTTTCAATCAAAGTCCAGCTTTTCTTCTGTATTTTGCCTCAGGCAAAATTGAAAAGGGATGTTACCCCAACCTCTTTTTTCTGCCTCTTTTAATATAGACTATAATTCTTTTCTGGATAGCTTAAAAAGGGGGATGAAGTCGAAAAATAGCAGTGGGGAGGACAGGACTATTTCGGGAGATTTTCTTTCTCGTTTTAGCGCGAATTGGTTGCGACTCAGAGTGTATTCACACTACTAAAATACAAGCAATTAGTGAGGGACTTAGAGAGGGATCCCTCGCTAAGTAGCCCTATCTAATCCCTTGCTAATCCGCCGGCAAAATATTCCGCCAGTAAAGTATTCCGGCGGATTAGCGAGAGAAACTTAGCGAGGGATCCAATCCCTTACTAGGTCCCTCACAATTTGACTCCGAGTTCATGATCGACATCGTCTTCTTCGACTGTCCCGAAGTTCGTCTTTCCTGACCTCGAGTTTGGTTTCGCCTTCATCTCCGAACAATCCGTCCTGAGGTACAAATTCCCATCACGGATTTGGTCGGGTCATGTAAATTTGTACTTTAGGGATGATAAAAATAATTCCTGGGACGGTTTTGGTTTGGTTTGACCGGCAAGGTGCTGTATTGAAATCACATTTTGAAACAAAGTCCAGCTTTTCTTCCGTATGTATTCATATACAAATACGTAGTAAGCACTTTCTTTCTTTACTTGTGGACTGGAGATGTTTGTCTGTTGTTTTTTTTCTTTTTCAATACGAATTTTGTCGCGTCGCTTGGGAGAATTAGAATGGTGCAACCAGAGACTTAACAGGGCAATTATCGATTCTTTGATTGCTTTACATCAAGTCAACAAGGCCCTTTCCTGCCTGATCACGTCAAAAACTGTTCAGACACCTAATTGGTAACACCTGGGATGATCCAAGCATGTTAGGAAGCGGTTTCAAGAAATTGATGTGTCACTAGCCGGCTCCACCGACATAAAGCTTGTACCACGGCCTCGAAAGTCCGCGGAATTAAACTGTGGCTAGGTTTCCAATTCAAAAGCAAAGTGTGTCTTGGACAATTCACAGCTCAGGGATTCAGCCGCTATGAGTTCTCCACTAAATATCCACGCACACGTCTGTATCGGAAAATATATAAGCAGCCCGCGAGCTTGCTAAATATTCTCGGCCAAGTCAACTCGATGAATGGAGTTGCAATAGGATAAAGGTCACTTGAATAAGTGTACCCAAGCTTTTGAGTTGCGATCTTCGCCTTGAACGCCCGCAAGCTCCAAAATCAGAAGTGGTTTCGAGCAACGGGGAATCAGTTGAAGGAAAGATAGTACAAGAATTGAAAGTGTGGTAAAAGAAGTGCACTAAATGAAAGTTCTTGAAAGGTAAAAGTGCAAGGAAAATAAAGAATAGGTAAATCGAAGTGCGAGAAATTAAAAGATAAATGAACGGTACGATTGATATGTTGGTCGGGAACCCTTACAATAAACTTCGACACACGTATTTATATGCGTTTACATGAAATGCTAAAAAATATAACGTAATCAGATACACCTATAAAATACGATTTCGAAATATTATTTAAAAGAGAAATTGACTACTTAAACAACCTAAAACCAATAAGATGGGATATTCTAAAAATATCGAAAAATATATCCCGATTATTCAGCTTCCTAAATCAAAGATAGCACGAAATATCACATACTTGATTTCCAACTACGCTACCGCCACCTTGATCTCTTCTCCCCACCGCCTCTGATGATGGGATGGACATACATATATATATGTCTTCATAATGGATCAGTATTGGGCTTTCTTGAATGGGCCTCTCTTTCACTTGGACCAACAATTAATCCGGCCCAAGCCGTGATGATCTCAGTCCGCTTTCTCAATCTGGGATCACCATGTCCAAAACCCAGGAAAATCATCGAAATTACCAATTACACGTCATGATTCGGCAATACTCACAAAACACAGAAAATAGGTGTAAATAATACTCTCCACATGTCTAATCGCGCAAAAGCTAATTGAGCGGGACTTGATATGTATAATAATGACTTGCCACACGAGCTCAAAATATGATGAACACCGAAAAGGATGAAGGAATGACTGCATCTCACGGTTGGATAGCCATTATAGTCTTATATGTTGTGGACATAACCGTGAGCCACGAAAATAGCACTAATGGCAGCAATTCTAAACCTCTGTTTCAACTTCACTTCATATTCAATTTCGAGCTACGTCTGATCCGAACTGGGAAAAGCTCGAAACATGAAAGATGTAGATCTCTCTATTTGCTTTCCGTAGCATCTGGAATCACCTCAATTCAAGCTCCGTAGAAAAATATATGAATTTTCATGCAAAACTGCGCGAATATGGAAATAATGGCCAAGAATAAGACGATCGGCCACCTCGTCCTCGATCGTGGCCTTACTGAGCATCTGTAGCGCCTGTGATCACATGTCTGCGAAGACAATCTTAGTTGACAGCATTATCTAGGCCGTAATTCGGCCCAATCTCCGAATTCACTTGTTCCGTATCCACTTCAAATGTTGCTTGAAAGGGCGGTACTCGGGTTTAATGGGAAGCCGATGCTCGACAAAATCACGGCTCAACACTGGCATCTCCGAATACTCCCATGTAAAGCAATCCTTAAACTTGTGAAGAGTATCAATAATTCGAAGCTTACGATCATTGTCAAGAAGTTGACTTACATAGGTAATTCTTGGGTTTTCCTCGGTACCCAGTACCTTTTCCGAAGGGTCTTGTATCTCGGCTTCAAGGTACTCGACCTTGCCCTTCGTCTCTTGTAAGTCCTCCCACTTCAGCTCTGGTGGGGCCTTCGAAATTTCAGCCTCTCGAGCTTCTTCCACATAGAAGGTTAAGAGACGTTGAATGGCAGTCGTGGCTCCGACCGCCATCTTATCGCCGTGAGTCGGCATATTCATTCTACCTCCTCGATAACAGGCATAGTCCTCAGCCGGGGTGCAACAAGCAACATGGGCCGACTCATAGGAATTATGGGATTGAAGGATACTTGATGCGACTCAAGCTTTCTCATGTCTGTAACTCTAATCGGCCTACCGAATGCATCAATACCTTCAAAAAGAATGAGGCCGACTTCTTCATCGTAGTACCTAGCTTCCGGAGCAAGAGAATCGATAGAAAATGACCTTGGCTCAGCTAAAACAACCCCGCGAGCCCTTCCGTTCCATTAGACCATCTTCGATCCCACCTTGATGTCAATTGAAAAAACTGTGCTGGTCGTAGATTATTTAAAGTCCATGATCATCACTCTCGTCTTTACGAGATCCTCGTCCGTGTGGTTATATCTAGCCACGGTGCTCATCACGTCCACAGTAGCTTCATGGTTGATCATAACCTCTGGAACTTGCTCAAACACAAAGCTTTGGCCATTCTCTTTGTTCTACTCCTCAGCTAGTAAAATCTTGCTAACTGGGGCTACCTATTCTTCATTCGTCTGTTGATCCATATCTAGCTCCCTCTTCAAGGGAAGCCTCTCTCCTAGGCGCTTTCCTTGATCAATGCGACCTTGTTGGTCGGCCATTTGTCGTCGCTGTTATTCACGGCGTTTTTGTGATCCAGTTAAAGGTTGAGGATCCTTTGGATGTTGAACCCTCTGCCACCTATTCTCGAGAACGTTTGCAGGCGATACGACGGGCCTTTCTTTAGCCAAAACACGTTGGATAATGGTGCACAACGCTCTCAGCGCAACATCCGAATGCATCCGCCTTTCACTTAAACTTCAGTAGCGCAATTCAGCTATGGAATGATGGACTTCTCCATGATTTGCAGCTCTGATTGGCAGCTCATCCTTAGAGTAAACATCATGAGGAAGCCCTGATTACTCCTTGGGAGCTGCTAGACTCGCGCCCAATCCCCGAGCCTTGCTTGAAGATGCAGGCTCAGCCTAAAAAATGCCAGTTTTGGCTTTGTGGTCAGCTCATTCCGCTCTTGAGCTTCCAGACCAGAGTTGAATGCACCCTTTTGCGAGATCGAGCAAACGCTTTATAGCTCCTTGACCACGGGCTGAGGCAAAGATTCAACCCCTCGAGCCTTGCTTGAGGACCCAAAATCGAACATGCACACAACTCCTCCAGAATTGGAGTTCTTGTATCTCGAATCTTGTGGTGGAGGCTGGAACTTACGCTCAACCTATCGAGTTTTAGAGTTCTCGTATCTTGAGTCTTGAATATTAAAGCCATCATACCTTCGCTCCCGAAACATAGGCTCGGACGTACGCTCGACCCCCGTGCTCTACATGCGGATCCAGGAAGGGACATATACCCGACCCCCTAGGTGTTGGAGCTCCTCGAATCTTTCTCGACTTCAAGTGGCTTTTTACCCGCTTGACTTCTACTTGTGCCGCTGCTCTGTGAAGTCCATTTCCCATTATTACGGCTCGTTGGTTCGACGTACATTGCTACCACAAGGCAACCTGGTGAAACTAGTGACCTGAACTTTTCTTGGAACACCGACTTGGAGCAAGTCCAACGCAATCTTTTCTTAATATTCTGCTTACGGAGTAGCCTAATAACTTCCTTGATGGTCTCCAACTAGAAATCTTCTTTCGATTTATGCTTTGGCAAGATGAACCCCAAGTCGGCCGGGCCAGCAAATGTAGGAGCCGTGGCCAGAGAAGGGTCGGAATCGACTTTCATAGGTTTCTCTTTACTGCCTCTGATAAACTTCATTGATGGAGAGGAAGAATTCTCATCCTCAAGACTTGATTTACCCACATTGATTCCTATACCGGCATAAGCTTGATCTTCAAAATTGGCTCGAGCTGATTTATGCTCAGCCTCTTCTCCAAGTTGACACTCCATTTTAGTGTCATCAACCCCCCAAGGCTCAAGTGCATCAACTCCCGATGAAAGCTGTGAAGAATTCGCCGTGCACCACTCTTCTGGCGAATCGATCTTGGCGGATCGATCTCATATTGCATCGACGATCTATGATCGACCGTTTCCTCTTCGATTAGATGTCCCTCACATGGAGGCTGAGTTGAAACTTCCTCCGTTTATTCAGTTTCTCATGAATCCTCTAACTCAATATGAAGGGATTGAGTTAGCTCATCCATCCTACCCTCTGAGAGTCAGTCGTGAAAATCTTAACCGACTTCTTCCTTCGGTAAGGACAATGGTAATGATAGAATGGATGGAGCTCGCACCGGAGGAAGCTGAATATGTACTAGAGGCTGAGCCTGTGCTAGAGGCTGAGCCGACGCTGGAGACTAAGTCCGTGCTGGAGGCTCAATTACAACATAGGGTGCCACATTAGTCGTGGTTCATTGCACAGGGTGCTAACCCGAATGAACTTGGATAGCCAACCGAGTTTGATGTAAATTCGACTGACTTTGAGATGGATAAAACTCGGCCAACAGGGGTACCTTCTCGTGAAGCAACTGTTGAATCTGAGGCTTTACGTACTGCTGCTGATGTAGATTAACCTGCCCTTGAGGCGGCAGATTATGGGATGTCACGGGTTGTTGCACTAGCATCGGCAATATGTGTCGAGGTCGAGCAGTAGCAGGAGGTTGAACATCAACAGGAGGCTGAGCTTGTGGGAAAGGTTGAGCCACAACAAAAGACGCCATATACAGCATGGTGTGGATGACATAAGGTTTCCACGGCTGGTTTTGGATGAAAGATTGAGTCGGACAAGGATAAGGATCGATTACCTGGGGTGTTTTCCCGTGTTGCGGTTGTTGCATGTCTGCCTCCGTACTTAGACACGTTTAGCGCCGTCGGCTGGTCTGTCGCTTGCGGCACTGAAGGGAGTACCTATGTAGTTGAGGCAAGGGTCTCAGTTAGGGTGTAAGCCGAGACCGTACGAGCACAACTCACCTAGTTAAATTACCCATACAGCGTGAAGGATGAGGGATACCACTTCAGGTACCACATTCCGATTGAGTATCTCATAAGGTTCGAGACTCAATGATCAGACGAAGGAGCTACCTTGGCGTCTTTATTGGTGATCATACTCAACTCCTTGTTAATCCTCTTCTCCTTCCCGTAGGTGTCATGTGAGACCGGTCTTTACCAGACATGCATACATATACATATACATATACATGTTTACATAGTATACATGCATATTATTTATTATAATTTTTGTGGCTAAAGTATCATAAATATTTAAAAAAAAAAAAGAGAAAAGGGGGTAGCAAGAGGCCCCACGTGGCCCTCAGTATTTCCCCAGTAAATCCACCGCCATTGACTATTTCTTTTCCTTTCTTGCTTTGTTTTTCTGCTGAAATGGTTGAAGAAAGAAACAGAGCATTAGAGTACTAAAGAGAATGAGAGAGAGAGAGAGAGAGAGAGAGAGAGTTGAGTTAAGAGGATACGGTGGAGAAGGAGAAGAGGAAGGATAAGTTCGGGGGAGTTCTTGATTGTAAGTTGATTCTCCATACTTTAGACATCTTCATTGCTGAGTATAGAGGTTGATTAGTTCATATTCAGTTCATTTCAGCTCAGGTTTAGGTTTGGTGTGTTGGGACAAACGTGTTTAGTTTGCTGTAAATTTGTTATTAGTGAATTGGGCGACCTTATGCACTGAGTTTGCAGGTAGATTAGGGTCTTACTTCAGTTCATTTCAGCTCATCTCAATCTATGTCTGATGTGTTTTCAAGTTTAGTTGATGAAGCTAGTTGAAATTAATTAGCGGTCTGTGTTGCAAGTTTGCATTCATGGCATAAGCATTCTTATTTGTCGAGTTTAGAGGCGGATTAGGTCATATTTCCTTTTGTTTAGCTGAGCTTATGTTTCCATGTGTTGCAAAAAAAAAAAAGAATTAGTTTATGCTCCAGAAATGTTCTTCTTGGCTTGGGCGTCATTGATCATTAGGCTCACCTATAATTAGGGGCTTAATTTAGTTCAAGTAAGCTTAGTTTAAGAAATATATTGTTTCTGGAATTTACTTAAGGAAGTGGGCTATTCATGATTTGCTTGGGTAAATTCAGAATGTTGCCATAATGAAAAGATGATATATATACGTATATATATGTACATGTTGCTAAGTTGAGTTGACATTTGTGTGAATTGGTTCTGTGAAAGTTGAGTGAGATTGGTTCTAATTACTACAAAGGTCATGGTAAGTAATATGATTGATACAAACATGTGTATTTTGGTATGAATTATCCTTGTTGAGTTGAATTTCATCACAAGAAGTCCATGGACATATTAAGTTGGAAATAATAAGAATATGTATATTGATTTATGCGGGATGTTCTAACTATGTCTATAATTTATAGGAGCCGAGGAGACCGAGACTATACACCCGGAAGGCTCGACTCGTTGAGTTATCATTTTGGGGGTCTTTGTGAGTATTTTTATTCCACTATAGAATGAAACTAAATCTTAAATTAAATATATAAATGCTTGATTGATTGAAATAAGTTAAATGAGGATAGTATGAGATTTCAAGGAGTTACCGTAAATGAATTCGGTTGATTGCGATGTGGTGAAATTATTGGTTGTAGCCATGGGACCACTGATCTGGCGGTATATAAATAGGACGCCTAGACCGCTGATCCGACGGGATATAAAAAGGGACGCCTAGACCGCTGATTCGGCAAAATACAAAAATGGACGCCTAGACCGCTGATCCGGCGGGATATAAAATGGACGCCTAGACTCCTACTGCCGGAGGATAATAGGCAGTCCCCGCTTATGAGAAATAAAAGGAGGAGTTGGTGGATATAAGTGCGGGGTCACGGTACCGTCGTAACTTTGTCGCAAGGATTGCGACCCTATGACTACTATTGCTTGTTGCTTAGAATGATTGTTTGAATTATGTCATATTGAATTGGTCGATAAGAGAAGGTTTCAGGTTGGAAAGTAGACACATATACCACTAGAAATTTTAAGATAGATGATCTTACTATAATTGTATTGTGAATGCATAAATAAGTTTGATGCTTCATTCTGTTGTGGAATTTAATACTCACTGAGATGCAGCTCACCCCCTGCATATATTTTTCAAATGAGTTAGAAGCTAGACTAACCGCTCAAGACATCTTTTGGACAACGGGGATCAGCGCAGAGGATCTTTTCGCAGTAGGGCCCACTCCTAGTATAAGTAGTAAGTTCTTGTAGAATGTTATAGTTATGTTACGACCTGAAACTTTTGTTTAGTTGGGTTAGTGATATAGTTGTGAAAAAGTACTCCCTTGAGAGTCATATACATATAAGAACTTCCTGAATTGGTTATACGCTTTTGTTTAGCTTGCTAAATTGGTTAAATATTTTGGGAGGTGGAAAGCAGGTTATAAATGAATTGTTTATGTGATAATGGATATCGAGAAAACATAAGAGCAACTCTACTGAAATTTCGGGTCATGACATGTCATCTCGGCTTTGTTCCATAGCCAAAGGCGAATCTAACTTCTCATCAAGATATTGGATGTAACATTTGATTTGGCCATTGATTTGCTTCATAAACTTCAACACCCACTCAAGCATGTTCTCCTTAGACGGCACAGGGTCGTCCACACCTTTATGAGAACGAGTTACCATCTTGAAATCTAGCACTTCTTCGGTGGAAAAGCGTGTCCCACCGGGCGTGTCAAAAAGATGTTCACGTCAAAAATAGTTCAAAATCTAATTGGCAACACGTGGGATGATCGAGGCGTGCCAAGAAGCGGTTCCAAGATATTGACGTGTCACTAGCCGGCCCTACCGATGCAAAGCATGTATCACTGCCATAAAAGTCCGTGGGATTGAACGACAGCTGAGTTTCTAATTCAAAAGCAAAGTGCGCCTCAAATAATTCACTGCTCGGGGATTCAACTGCTATGAGTTCTCCACCAAATATTCGCACATAGATCCGTATCTGAAAATATATAAGCGGCCCGCGAGCCTACTAAATATTGTCGGCCAAGTCAACTCAATGAATTGAGTTGCAATAGGAGAAAGGTCACTTGAATAAGTGTACCCAAGCTCTTGAGAGTACCTTCGGCCACCGTTGCCAAAAAAAATTGCGATCTTCACCTTAAACGCCTGGAGCCTCCAAGAACGGAAGTGGTTCCAATCCACGGGGAACCGGTTGAAAGAAAGCTAGTATGAGAATTGAAAATGCGATAAAGAAAGTGCAATAAACGAATGCGTTTGGAAGGTAAAAGTGCAAGAAAAATAAAGGATATATAAAAAACAAAGTGCAGGGAAGGAAAAGATAAGTGAATGGTACGATTGATATGTTGATCGAGGGACCCTTACGACGAACTTCGTTACATTTATAGGCATTTACACGAAACCCTAAGAAATATATAGTAATCAAATACGTCTGTAAAATACAATCTCGGAATATTATTCGAATTAGAAATTGACTTCCTAAATATCCTAAAACCTATAAGACACTAATTTGCTTGGTGATAAAACCTAACTTAATTTAACTTAACTTAACTTTACGCTCAATTTATTAAAACAATCATTACATTTTTATATTTTTCTTTAGACCCATAAGACACTGCTTTATTTGGTAATAAAGCCTAACTTAATTTAAGTTAACTTAAATTAATTAAATTTTTACTTAAATTCAACGACACAATCGTTATTTTTTTTAATCTTTTTCTTCAAATTTTCTTTTATACTTTTTCTTATCTATTATTTAAATTAATTTTTTAACACTAATTTCTTTCAATTATTCAATATTTTTTCCTCAATTTCAATATTTTTTTCCTCAATCTAACAGTGCAATCATTATTTTTTTATTTTCTTCATCAAATTCTTTCACATACTTTTTCCCAACTACTTTTGTTTTTTCTCTCTAAATCAAATTTAATCAAATTTAATTTCAATACTAAATCCAATAGAGATATTTTAAAAATATCGAAAAATATATCCTGATTATTCAGGTTACTAAATCAAAGATTGCACGAAATATCACATAGTTGATTTCCAACAATGCTGCCGCCACCGAGATTTCTTCTCCTCACCGCCCCTGATGATGGAATGGACATACATATACATATATACATACATATATATATATATATATATATATTTCTTCATAATGTATCACCATTGGGCTTTCTTGAATGGAACTCTCTTTCACTTGGACCAACAATTAATCCGGCCCAAGCCGTGATGATCTCAACCCGCTTTCTCTATCTCGGACCAACATGTCCAAAATCCGGGAAAATCACTGAGATTACCAATTACACATCACAGCTCGGCAATACTCACGAAATACGGAAAATAGGTGTAAATACTACTACAATTGATTCTTTTACATCTCCGGAAGTTCAAAATCGATAGGTCATTATATTTTGAACCATGCTGAATGTAGAATCCTTGACTTCTAAATCAGTGATCATGAAACGGAACCTAACATAATGGCGTACGTTAATTTCTTGCCATTTCATAATAGATTACCTATAGGAGGCATGGGGCCAGATCGAGGCCTCCGACACCGATGTGCAGCCATAAAATTCTTAGGTCAATCTATCTATTATTTGAGTGCTTACATCAAGTCAACATATCCCTTCTTTCCTGCCATGTAAGATTTTAATTTTTCCATAACTCCAAGAGCTCGAAAGTGACAGGGTCATTAAATTATTGAAAGTGGAATTTGCAAACACAGGGCAGAAAATTTATCATTTTCACCGAGGGTTAGTTCAGGTTGTTTGACACCTCTTCTCCTTAAGCAAGATCTTTGGTTTGAGTTTCGTGAATAAAAAGAATTTACAATCGGGAGAGTTTTATTCCTTATCATGGTTGTTAGAATCACGATTCAAATCGTAGAATCTTACGATTCTACGATTCAAGGGCTAGCTAGCGATTTCGATTCTGTGGCATGAATCGGGAAGATAGGATCGTGGCCGAATCGCTATTCGAATCGCAGAATCATAGAATTGAACCGATTCAACGATTTTGGTTTCAACCCAAAGTCGTATGTCCCCTCTCACTCCCTCCTCATCTCTCTCATTGTGCGACAGTATTGCTCATTGGTTCTCTTATTTTATGAAAAGTTTGAAACTTGTCCCTTGGCTGTAAGTGATAGGGATTTGGAAAGTTTCTGGAACTGCTTCGAATTGGGTTTCGACCAATTCCTGATTGCCATCTGGTTTGAGATGATTTAGGCTGGAAATTTTTTCGACTTTTTTAGGTCCAGAGAAAGATGATTCCAAGAAGGGACAAACCAAGAAGAAGTTAGGAAGGAAAAGCAGCTTCGCCTATAGGATCCGTGACCATGGTATTATGTCAATTTTCATTGGAGGTTGTTATAGTGAGAACGTTCTCTTGTAAAGACTAAGCACCATCTGATTTTGATGAACGAAGTAGGAGGCAGCAAGATTTATCATTTGATGTTTACTTCAACTATTTCTAATATGGGATTTGGTACGTGTATATATATATATATATATATGCTGCTTTTTTTAATTAGATGTAAAATCTTACTATTCACGATTCCACGACCCTCGACCGATTCTAGGTAGAATCACGATTCTGGCAACTTTGCTCCTTACTGAACTGACTAGTCCTAAACCTATATAAGAAGGGCTGATTGGGCTTTTGGATACGGGTGGTGCTGGAAAAAAATTTTAAAAAAAATTTTAATGATGCCTTTGGTTTCAGAGTTAAAGTAACTTTGATTTTGATTGTGGAAAAGGACAAATGTTGTGTAGTGTGTTGAGTTAAAGTTAAAGTTAAAAGTTTTTACTTGGGAAATGTGTATTTTTGTTGTGTAGTGGGTTGAGTTAAAGTTAAAGTTAAAATTTTTGTGATCTTAACCCTGAAATCAAACGGGTAACTTTCTTTCCTACCACGGTTGACTTCTCTGCCAGAGGTCTCAACACGGAAGCTGAAAACATAATGGCAATTTCTTAGTATGTTAGCTAGAAGACATTTCAACACCATCTTATACGAGAGCTGAGCTACCATATTTCGTCAAACACTAGAGTCTTCTTAGGCAACTTTCAGGATGTCCCGATCGATCTTCAACATTAAATGAGGTTTCTTGCATGTTCCACTGTATTATGGTCACTTCTATCTTCATTATTATTATACCCTCTTTGATGCAAGATTTTTGTGCATCCATGGATGCACTTAAAACAATCCCAACCGATGACTGCGGGCGACAAGTTAGTCAGTTCCAGCCGGGATTCTTCATTACGAAAACCCGAGCAACCATTATCTCGGGATTTGGTCCTATAATATCCCAAGTAGAACGGTTGTTGGGGTTGCAAATAGTGATACATTAACCCCTTGATGGCTCACCAGGTATTTTGAAGATCGAGGATGGGAATCTTGTCATCCAAGATAACTCAGGAGGAGCAATTTGGTTGTCGTATACTCGAAATCTATCCTCGAGAGCAGCATAATTGCAAAGCTCCTTGATTCAGGAAACTTGGTTTTGAAAATATGATAATTTGCAGAGCTGTGCTACTTCACTGGAAAGAGTCAGCCATGGCCGTCATACAATGGAGACTGAATTTTGTTTCTGAGAAGATGGGGTCAAAACAGAGATATGGGTTGAAGTGGCAATGAGTTGAAGAAGACGAACAAATTGTGCCAAAAAGAATATATATAAAAAAAAGGAAAAAGACATTTTTGATCCTATAAATTTAGGTTTCGGTCAATTTTAATCTTCTAAGTTTTAAAAGTGCCGAATTAGTCCTATGTATTTGCTTCGTAAGGCAATTTTTGTCATTTTAGTAACTTACAGGACCAAAAATATCATTTTCTCAAAACTTACAGGACCATATTTTAATTGAAAGTCACCTTATAAGACCAAAAATATCATTTATAAAGTTTATAGGATCAAAATTATCATACGGAGTAAAAGTATAGGGTTAATTTAGTAGTTTTGAATCTTATAAAACTAAAATTAACTGAATGTCAAACTCATAAGCCCAAAAATATATTTTTTATTAAAAAATTGTTCTTTATTTAGTTTTTGAACTAAAAAGAAAAAATACCAGATCTTTTCCATCCTCATATGTGCTTTTGCGGGTATTCTTAGCTTGAGAACAGCGTGGGAAAAGTATATTTCTATTCGCGTAGGTTTGGTCACTTTTTTGATTTCATCCTTTTTCTATTTTATTTTTCGTTATTTTCATACTTTACCTTATAGCGTTATTTTTCAATTTTGGTCCTTCCATCAACTCTTCTATCTAATATGCTGAGTTGGCTTACCTAGAATGCCATGTCAGTGACAAGTCATCCATTTTTCATTTCATCTTCCTCCAATTGAAACAAAGAGAGCAATCGAAACTAGTGAAACTCCATTCATTCTTCTCTTTTTCCGATTTATCTTAACAATGTCATAGAAAAGAAAAAATATATATAAAGGCCAAAAAAAGGGAAAAAGTAAAAATAAAATAAAATAAAATAAAAGGAAGAACAAGATCAACAGGTTCAACATCTCTTCTATATAATATACATATGTATTTGCGGAATCACCTTTAATGCAAAGAATTTCTGCTTCAAAATAATACGTATATGAGGATTCAATTTCACATTACACTTTGCCAAAGTAAAAAGAAGAAATGGCAGAGGAAGAAGTATGTTTCCAACATTTCATCATGCTCCTCGAATTTTTGTTGTGGGTGCTTTCAAGTGGGCATATTACCTCTTTTGGCCGTTTCCAATAAGATATTTGTGTTTCTCTTCGAGAAGGGGTCCCCGCCTGTTGTTTTTGTCCTTATTATTCTTAATCAGATTTGATATACATAAATTCAATTTCGTGTTTTTGTTCAAGAAGGGATTCAACATATCTTAGCTCGGGTTTGATAAATTCACCTCTTAATTCAATTTCTTATGTCTGTTCAGGTAAAAAATTTCTCGTTGCTGCTATTGCTTGTGTTTTACTAAGGAAGCGGACTTCAACAAAATTTGATTATTATTTGCAATGCAATAATGGAGTGGAATAAATTCAACATTTCATTTGCACAGAGACGCGCGCGTCGCGGAGGCGCTTGTGCCCACTCTCCAGCGGGGCGCGTCTCCGGGCAGGTAGGAGATTGGGGGCAGCATCCTTGCTGCACAGAGTCTCAGCAGTGGGGGGGGGGGGGGGGGGGGGGGGGAAGGGGGAGATAGGAATGGGTCACGGATTTGACCACGTATGCACGGGAAGGACATAAAATCGCCAGCTTTCCGTCCACCCTTTGACGAAAAGTTACATTATGCTGTCTGGTGAAATTTTTTTAAAATATCATCTCATTCGATGGAATGGTCACAGTATATGCTATATAACTAAAAAATCAAAAAATAATATAACAACTATTACAATCAATTTTTTAATAGAATTAACATTCATATATATATATATATATATAATTTTGTCTTTTTTATCATTTAATAATAAATTTTCATATTTATTTTTTTAATTATTATTATAATTAATTTTTAATAATAAATTTCTTATTTATTATTATTTATTTTGTCCGTACACTAATGGAATTATGACTGGCAATATTTTACACAACACGATAACACGACATAGATACGACACGAAGTTAAACGGGTTTGGATTGGACATTTTTTATAATCGGTCTAAATGGATCAAACCTGTTTAAACACAGTTAATAAGCATGTCTTATCGGGTTGAACCCGTATAACCAGATTATACACGATTAAACCTATTTATTTTGACATGTTTAATCGTGTTACTATAATCATATAACCCGTTAACCCATACATGTATTTGAATTTACCAAAATATGCTTATATAATTCTAACTTCCGAAATCCCTAACCTAATTTCCTTTCCTTTCTTTCATCCAATCCAACACATGTCGTGTTAACGTGTACACATGTCGTGTTAACGTGTTCGAAAAAAACGAGTTAATCGGATAAACATGTCGTGTTAATGTATCCGGGTAATTAAGTTAATCGGATAAACAAGTTGTGTTAACGTGTCCGGATAACGTTTATAATCGTGTCGTGTATACGTATATCTATTATGACACGTTTCGATAAACGAGTTTAAACGTGTCTAAACGGGTTGACACGAATATAAACGTGTCATGTATGGATTTCCAAAACCTAATCCGTTTAATAATCATGTCGTGTACGTGTTATGATTTCGATGACACGAATCCGTTTAGACACGACACGATATGAATTGCCACCTGAATAGAGTAGAATTGAAATCTACTCCAGAACCAAATGAAATAGGTTACGTTAATCGTGTCTCACACGAAAGCCCGAAGTTTACGCTGGCGGATCTCTTTTCCCTTTCTCCTGCCGTTCCATATACGAAAAGTCAAAGTTAGAGCAAACTAAAAGACACATACCTCCCACCAAGAACCCAGCTTCGACTGGGTTTCTTGTTCTGTTTACTTCTTTTAATAACCTTTTCTTTTTTAATTTTCAATTTTCTTAATTTTTCACTTTTAGTGATACCATGATGTGGCAATTACAAATCTGCTAGAAAATGCAAATGCCACGTCAGTTACAAATCAGAATAATTGATGATTATGATATAGATCTGAAACGAAACTGAAAATTCGTGTTTTTTAAGGTAAAATAAATTGGCGATAGATGTGAGGGGAACTAGTAACTGCATACTTTTATATGTAATTTTCGCTGAAAAATATTCAGTAGACATCTGCATCTTATTTGATTTTATTTATTTTTAGTAATTAAAATTTCAGAACATATTTTATAAATTACCAGAACTGATTTGTATATATTTGCAAAATTAAAATTTCAAATAAAATTTCGAAAAATTCAGAAGGTATTCATTGATGACAGTATCTTATCAAATTATATTATTTTGAAGAATTTAAATTTCAAAGATTCGGAAGATTATCGCATGATCTTATCAATTATATTTACTTGTGCAATTAAAATTTTAAATAACTATGAAAATATAAGAACTAAAAATGGAGATAATTCCCATCTAGGCGTTGTAGATATACTTTTTCTCTTGTTAACATGAAATGAGGAAAAAAACTATCTATTTACTGTCAGAATAGTCTTGTCTAATTTTCAACTCCACTGTTCTTCGCTTTTTTTAATTTATATTTCTTTATAGAAAGTTGTAAACATGTCTACAAATATCTAAAGTTATTTATAAAATTTTATTCATATGTTTCTGATAAGTGAGAACAGATCAAGTCCGTCTCAATATTAGAAAACACAAAAGTTCTTGGAATTGGAGGGAACGGAATTACGAACTCAAATGTTCGTCATTATATTAAAGTAAGAGATATTTCTCAATTCCACAAATTAGAATTGCAAAAAAAAAAATGAAGAATAGTTGATGATGATGATGATGATGATTAAATACTGTAATATAAATTGCTTATTTTGATTAGTCATATTGACTTAGTGCGAAATCAATGAAAGAATAAATTAATTGACATAAATAAATAAATGAGTCTATTAAGAAAAGATAAAATAATAAATAAAACAATATAAAAGAAAGAGGACGTATGATCAAAACCATATGATCATCATTCATCAAAACTTAATGCTATAAAAATAAAAATAAAAATAAAAAATGCTGTTCGCCATCTGATCAAGGAAAATAACTATTAGGTAGAATGCCCTAACCTCCCCTCAATTTTGAAGAAATCACATTAGCCTCATTTGTTAAAAAATAGACACTCAGCTCCATTTGACTTATTTGATCAAGCTATTATTTTTGGAAAAAGTATCAATTGGGTTCTTAACTTATGAATTTTTCCTTTCAAGGCGATTATTTTTTATCAAATAGAGTAACCAAATTACCTAAAATATTTGTGTAAGGCCTCTTTGATATATTCTTAAAGGCCATAATTTATTATCGAATAAAGTAACCATATTACATAGAATATTTGTATAAGGCCTCTTTAATATAGCTTTAAATTTTAGAAATAAAAAATTGAAAAATAAAAATAAAAAAGAATCTGGTCAAAAAGGGGGGAGAAAGGCCTCCAGTAATGTTTCCAAGGGCAGTGGTCATTAAACGAAACAAACTCAAATAGCATTGAGTATAATACTCGTCAAAACAAAAATCAACTTCAGATACAAACTCACAATCACGTAGAACAAATTTGGATATTTAGAAAACCTGCATTTTCGGGCCCTATCAGATTTTTCCAAAAACCCAATAACCGAATTAAGTTATGAAATTGTCCGAAATTGAAATATGGTATTCAATTTTTGGGTTGGGTTAGGTCTCGATTTTCGGCTTTTTACTTTCATCGTTAGTGCCCGACAACTGGCCACCCCCATCCCTCTTTTTATTTTTCCTCTCTGATCGAAGATTTTAACTATTTTTATTATTTATTTTTGAATTTTTACTCAATAAAAATAAAAAAATAAAAATTATAAGGATAATGTATGAATATTTTATGCAATGGGAACCTTATTCAATAAAAAAAATAGTGTATGGACTTAAAAAGAATATGACCCTAAATAGTATTCTCCCAAAAAATAGTAATTTGGTCAATTAAGTCAAATGGGAATAAGTGCATATTTTTTTCGCATATGGGGTTAAGGGTCATTTCTCCAAATTACAATGGAGATTATTGCATTTCACCTTAACTATTAATAAGGGACTAAGCGAGGTCGAAATGGACTTTTTAAGTTCCACCATAAGATGTCGATGAGTTCATTTGGGAGTGTTGTAAGAGGTTAAACAAGCGATTTTCCGCCATGCTTTAAGCAGAAGTGGTGTTTTGTGAGTATTTTTAAAACCAAGGTTTTGACTAATTTAGCAAGTGTAAATGCAATTTTCTCTAACAAATTGATAGATGCTTATGAAAATTGATTTTGCTTATTATCTATTTTAAGCACCTAATTTCAACATTTTTAAATTGGTGACTCCCAAATACTTTAGTTTATACTGAAAATAACACTTATTTTTCAGTAATTATGTCTCAGCACTTTTCCATCCGTAACAACACTCCCAAACGAGGCTGAGTTGGAGTATAAACTTGTGTGATTCTTGGTTTTGCGGAATCTATACGCTGGTTTAGTACAACAAACAATCCCATAACAACCACAAAATCTAATTATCTAATTTATGAAAATACTAATTTTTTAAAGAAATTAAGATTTATTTACGATGAGTTTTATTTAATTTTTCGTGAATACTTTTAATGTTTATTTGAAATATTTATTTATTAATTAAATGTAATAATTTTAAGGGGTTTTTACTCCAAATGGCTCATGGTTTACCCATTTTGTCAAATCTATCATATGTTTTTTTTGTCAAATCTATCCCATGGTTTACTTTTTGCATCAAATCTATCCCGACGTTATCTTTTCCGTCAACATCTAATGGCCGTGCTGACGTGGCAAGTGGAGGGATAGTGGACCACACTTGCCACGTGGGCGCCACGTCAGCACGGCCATTAGATGTCGACGGAAAAGATAACGCCGGCATAGATTTGATGCAAAAAGTAAACCATGGAATAGATTTGACAAAACAGTTAAACCATGGGCCATTTTAGGTAAATTCTCATAATTCTAATCCCCTTCTCTTTTACATATTTATACTAGTTATTTTTCACCTTAATTTTTTTTAACTATACTAACCCGCACACGCTAAGCGGTGTGAGATTATTCTCATGTTTTATGGCTGTTTTTTACCTGACTTTTTGAATCCTTTTAGAATATGCTTATTTATTTTTTCTTAAATTCACTGTAGAAGATAATGGAGGAGAATCTTGAAGAAATAGAGTAGTAGGTTATTTTAAATTTTTTAGTTTTCAATTTCTTCCTTGGAAATAGGAAAGATTTTTGTAGTTAGTGTATATATAATAAAGTTTTACATCAGGAAAAGTGTGGGCGGTAATAAAATGAAGTTTTCCCTTGAATAATAATATATAAGATAAGTTTATATATATATATATATATATATCAATATATCCATAATACTTTCATCAATACAAACACGTGAAATATAGTTCAAGAAATTTAGTACTTTTTCCACTAAAAAAAATTTATCAAATTAATTGTGTTAATTTAGTACTTTTTCCAATTTTAGTACTTTTTCCACAAGAGATTTAGTACTTTTTCCAATTTTATTTGGATTGTTCTTTATTTTTAATTTTCTAAACTTCACAATCTTTTATGTAGTGTTATTTTTTACTTCGTCACATATATTTATAAAATTAATTGTGTTAATAGAATTCTCCAGTGTAAACATGTTTGGAAGGATGAGAGAGGTGCAGCCAGACAATTCAACTACCCATTATTTGAGTACTTACATCAAGTCAACATCCCTTTGTTAAGCCATGTGAGAAAAGGAGAAATCCCACAGTGGCAACCAAAGGAGAATTTCATGGTTTATATGGACTTAATTCCATCATTTACAATTCGAGTTTTTAGATTGGAAATTGGTTTAAGTCCTTATAAGCCCCATGAAAATTTAACATGGTATCAGAGAATTCGATGGGTTATATGAAACTGCAAACATAAGGGCATTTTCGTAGTGGGAGGACATTTCAACATACAGAGCTGAGCTGCCCTTTTCCATTCAGCACTACAGAGCTATTAACTTAGGCAATTTTTGGGGAGTTCGGATCAAGCCCGAACATCAAATGACATTTCTTGTGTGTTCCACCATATTCTGGTCACTTCTAGCCTCATTATTGATGCTAGATTTTTGTGCGTCCATGGATTCACTGAACCAATCCCAATCGATGAGTGAGGACGAGACGTTAATCTCCCCCGGAGGAAAGTTCCAGCTGGGGTTTTTCAGTACAGACAACTCGAGCAAACGTTATCTTGGGATATGGTTCTATGATATTCGAATTAGAACGATCATTTGGGTTGCGAATAGAAATAAACCCCTCGAGAGCTCACCAGGCCTTTTGAAGATCGAGCATGGGAATCTTGTCATCCAAAACCACTCCGGACAAGCGATTTGGGCGTCGAATACTCAGAATTTATCCTCAAGCAGCACAACTGCAAAGCTCCTTGATTCCGGAAACTTGGTTTTGAAATACGGTAACTCCGAAAGTTACCTCTGGCAGAGTTTCGATCATCCTACTGATACAATGCTGACGGGAATGAAAGTTGGTTGGGACTTCAAGGCCGGAATGGAGAAGCAACTTATGTCATGGAAGAGTGCACTGGATCCTTCTCTGGGACAATTCTCCTTCAAATTGGATCCCAGTGGATTTCCACAGGGTAAGATGTTCGAGGGCAACATCACGAGGTATTATTCTTGGAGATTGATTGCAATGTCGTAGTAACTCCTCCCCACCCCCCCCCCCCCCCCCCCCCCCCCCCGGCGATTGCATGGTGACTTCGTTTCCTATTATTGTCATTTTTCTCATATACAACTGCAACTGATCTAAATTTTGCGCTTGTACTTCTCTTTTCATAAATATGTATTGAAGTATATCACATATTAGGATTACTATGTTCTTTTTCCAATTATTCTGGTGCATGACATGATCGCAGAGCAAAATCAAATGCTATTAATGATTTAAATGTTACAGAAGATGATTTAGGGCAGTGACATGATAAAAGAAAGGTCTTGCAGTATCTATGTTAATGCCTCACTCCAGTTCCTGTCTTAACATTTTAACAGGTATAGGAGCTTTCCTCATTTCGGCAGTGTCCATGCAGCTTTCAGTTCAGCCTACATCCCGAAATTGGTAAATGGTTCTGAGGGAGCGTACTTCTCGTATGATCTTCGTGACAAGAACACATTGCAAAGATATCTCTTGAATTACACAGGCAAGCTCCAACATTACATATGGATGATCCAAACACTTGATTGGATGCTTCTATATGAGTTACCAAATGATTCGTGCGATGAATATGCAAAATGCGGTCCTAATGCAGTCTGCGTCGAAGCAAAATCTCTCCGTACATGTAAATGCCTTCCGGGTTATGTGTCCAAGTCAGCTGAAGGCTCAGACACGCTCAACCCATGGTACTCGGGTGGGTGTACATGGAAAAGCTCGTTTAATTGTTCAGGTCCTGAAGGTTTTAAAGGGGTGAAGGGGGTGAAGTTGCCTGATTTGTTGCTGTTTGAGATGAATACTACCATGACCCTGAAGGAATGTGAGAACTTTTGCTCGAGGAATTGTACTTGCACTGCCTATGCAAGCACAAGTGAAAGCACGGACAAAGACAAGACAGGCTGCGGGTTTTGGTTTGGAGATCTTCTCGACATAAGGGAAGCTAATGACAACTACAGGACTAATGAAATTTTCATCCGGGTTATTGCATCAGAGCTAGGTAACCAATAATGCCATTCATTTATGAGTCGTCCTGAATCGTCCTCGTAATGTTCTCACTTTATCTTCAAGATATTTGGATTCATTTTCTGCATTCTGAGTTATCTTAACAGAAGGAGATTCCAAGAGGACGAAGTGGGTGGTTGCTGTGGCAGTGGTTCTATCAGTATCTTCTGCAATGTTTTGTTTGTGGGCTTCCTGGACTAGAAGAAAAGGCCAAGGTACCTCTGTCTTCCCTTTACTCTGGCTGTCCTTGTTTGGTTTCAAAGTATGATTTTTAAAATCATACTTTAACTTAATTCTACCCATAACAAAATAAAATAATTCATATAAAGTCAAAGGGTGGGTCTCATTTATATCACTTTTTTTTCCACAACAAAACAAAATAACTCATACAAAGTCAAAGTATGGGCCCTATACATAATCATTTATACCACTCCTTTTCAAAATCAAAATCTGATTTTAAAATCCTACTTTGAAACCAAACGCAGCACTAATTTCCTGATGTGTTCCTTTTTCTTTCAATATATGTTTTTTCTTGGTGACAAATCTCTAATTTATATATACAATGCTCATTCTATAAACAAACTGTTGACAGAATTGTCCCATTATGACAAATATCGAACAATTGGTATTACATGCTTTTTTATTTTTTGACAGGGGCAAATGTTGATGTTCATGCTGAAGAAGAGGAGAATTTCGAATTACCTGTGTTCAATGCAGTCATGATTTCACAAGCAACTAACAATTTTTCCTGTTCCAATCAGATAGGGAAGGGAGGCTTCGGGCATGTTTACAAGGTCATCACTTATATATCCTTCTCTAACACATAACCTAATCAACATTTTATCAGTGCCATGTATTTATGTAAATGCTCTAATAATACATAAACAGGGTGAGCTACCAAATGGGCAAGAAATTGCTGTCAAGAGACTGTCAGAGACTTCTAAGCAAGGCCTCAATGAGTTCAAAAATGAGGTCATGCTGATTGCAAAACTTCAGCATCGAAACCTCGTGAAACTTTTGGGTTGTTGCATTGAAGGACGAGAGAGGATGTTAGTGTATGAGTACATGCCCAATGGAAGCCTGGACTCCTTTATATTCAGTCAGTGTGATTCTTTCCAAACATTGTAATATTAAACTTTATATTCTGTCATTATCAACTAAACTCCCAGAAATGTTTCACCAGGTACAATGGAAGGAAGTTGTTTAGCTTGGAGGAGGAGATTTAACATCATTGTGGGAGTGGCCAGAGGACTTCTTTATCTTCACCGGGATTCAAGGTTGACGATTATACATCGGGACCTTAAAGGTGGCAATGTGCTGTTGGACAACAAGATGAACCCAAAAATATCGGATTTCGGCATGGCCAGGACATTTAGGGAGGATCAACTCTTAGAGAAAACCAAAAGAATAGTTGGCACTTTGTAAGTAATTGGCCAGATTCCTGAAAGCTTCCGGCCTAGATATTCATAGTAATCATTATGTGAGCCTCTAAAAGTGAAACTACGTAAAACATATTCTTTTCACAATGAAAATGCAGCGGCTATATCTCACCAGAATATGCTGCAGATGGGATATTCTCAATAAAGTCGGACGTCTTCAGCTTCGGAGTGCTTGTGCTCGAAATAGTGTGTGGCAAAAGGAACAGAGAGTTTCACCATCCTGACCACCATTTCAATCTTATTGGGCATGTGAGCTGCTTAATTACAAGCTAGTCATATTTTATAGATGCTTTCCTGTGTGATTTTCTTTTATCATATTAGATTTGCAGGCGTGGAAACTATGGGTCGAGGGGAAAGCATATGAGCTAATAGATGGACGGATGGAGGATTCTTTCCCACTTTCAGAAGTTATGAGATGCATACAAGTTGGACTCTTGTGTGTGCAAAAATGTCCTGAAGATAGACCGACCATGTCCTCTGTGCTCCTGATGCTGGACAGCGAGACTGCAACACTTCTTCAGCCCAAGGAACCAGGCTTCTACCTGGAAAGGATCCCTGATGGAACAAAAATCATATCAAATAGAAGAGAGTACAGTGCGAATGAGATTAGTATAACTCTAGTGGATGGTCGGTAGAGTTGGGATCGATCTTTTGTCTTTTCCTATTGGCGTGGAAAATATTTAGCTTATGGGGATTAAACTGAATAATATTTACCTATCCTATTGCTCAATTGGGTCGAGTCGATTTTGACAGTGAGCGAGGAAGATGCAAAAATATGTGCTACATGATTGACAACTTCTTGTTTGATTTTGAAGGAACAGAAAGTCTCCAAGTGAACTTTCTGTTATGGCATGTGATTGGGTTCCATTTGTAATATATAAATGGTCAAGTACATACTCAACTTTCCTAATTTAGTTAGCGATAAAGTGTTCTGGTCCAATGAAGCTTTCTTCGGTGCTCTGTCTTCTTCCAGTCATTGTTAGCTTCTTCGTCAGCTTTAGCCATATTTGCCACTGTAGATTCGCTCAAGCAACCAACTTGCAGTCTTTTCTTGTTGTTGATAGAATAACCTCCTCATTTGACTGACATTTTGGAGATTTTAAGATTGTAATTATACTTTCGGATTTGGTTGGTTTTGCAAATTTGTACTTTGTGGGTAATCGGACAATCAATTGAATTCCTGGGATGGTTTTGGTTTTTGGATTTGAAGCGAACAAGGTGCTGTATTGAAATTACATTTTCAATCAAAGTCCAGCTTTTCTTCTGTATTTTGCTTTGGGCAAAACTGAAAAGGAAGTGTTACCCCAACCTCTTTTTTCCGCCTTTTTTAATATAGAAGATAATTGTTTTCTAGATAGCTTAAAAAAGGGGGATGAAGTCGAAAAATAGCAGTGGAGACAGCAGGATTATTTCGGAAGATTTTCTTTCTTGTTTTGGCGGGAGTTTGTTGCGACTCAGAGTGTATTCACACTACTAAAATACAAGCAATTAGTGAGGATTTAGCGTGGAGTTTGATCCCTCACTAAGTAGCCCTCACTAATCCGCCAGTAGCGAGGGAAACTTTGCAAAGGATCCAATTCCTGGCTAAGTCCCTCGCTATTCCATAATATATATATATATATATATATATATATCAAAGTTAGCGAGGAATCGACCCTCGCTAAATAAAAAAAAAGGTCGACTTTTGACCGTTAGCTGGATATCAACCCTTGCCTTACATTATCTGTCTTCCCCTCCCTCTCTCTTCGCCTTCTCCATTGCTGCCTCCAATCGATCTTCGACCCTCCCTATAGCGCATGGGCAACCTCTATGTGGCTCCGATCCTTCGCTTCTCTCTCTACCGACACCGAATTAGCTATTGCTGCCTCCTCTCCGTCCTGAGCTGCTGATCGGCTCTCTAACCCCGAGCTTTCGAGCTCTAGCTCCATCTCCCAATAGGGAGCTATCCTTATCTGCTCCTCCGTCCCTCTGAGCATGCACGAGCCATCCCTCTCCGTCCCACTTTGCTCTTCCGCAACCCTTTCCTTCACTCGGCCATACATCCTCCATCCCGAGCTCCTCTCGGCCTCTCCTCTCCATGCGCTAAACCTGCTGCCTAGCTCCTCTCTAGCAACTGTCATCCCATGTGCGGAAGCTATTGCTGCCTCCTCTCCATCCCGAGCTATCAGCCCTCTACCCGCAAGCCCCCGAGCTTGAGCTCGACTCCTGAGCTGCGTCTGCTTTGATTTGCTCCTCCCACCGAGGCCCTAGAGAGCAGATATGCTAATCTCTGCTATCTTCCTCCCGAGCTCTCCCCTCCGATGATAGAATTTATTAGGCGCACTAAGCAGTTTGCTGCATGACGCGGCAAAAGACGTGGCAAATCGGTATCTTGAGAAAAACAAGTTATGACGACCGTGTCTCGAGGGAAACGGCCTCCAGAGAAAAACTCACAGCCATTGGCTGTGAAAAGACGAGATTTAGGCCGAATTCCATCATTTAGGGTCTCAAACGAGCATTTTTATGTTATTTGGGCGTTTTTACAATTGTTGGAAAAATTTATGTCTTTCGTGCAATTTAGACCTTTTTAATTCTATTTAAGCATTGTAAAACCCTAGGGTTAAGGGAGTTATCTTTTAATCAATTAATAAAAATTGGAGCTTTTGTACTCTTTGCCCATTCTCGTATTTGATTCGAGTTTGATGCCGGTTTCCTAGGAATTCGAAGAATCAATAGGAGATTAAAGGTCGTAGTTTCGGTATTCTGCGGAATCAACGAATTTGCGATAGGTTACTCGTGTGCACGCTGTGTCAATTAGTATCAGAGTCGCGTCCGTTCTTGGATCAGTGATACCGCCCTAAAGAGCGATTAATCAACGTCGTGCTGTAGAGGAGGACGAGTTGTATCGGAGGATCGAGCGGATCATTGATACCCGATTGGAGCATATGCTGAACGTTATTGTGGATCGCCTAACCGAAAGGATAGGAGCGCTGATGGAGGCCCAGCAGGAGGTCGACCCGAGGCGCAGACGAGTCTCTAATCCGACTGCAGACTTGGAGGATGTCGAGTATGATTCCTATTCTGAAGGGAATGCGAATATATTTATCGAAGATGATCCATCTGATGACGCAATTTTTTTAGCGAGAGGCGATGGAGAGCCCGAGTTTGACGGGAATGATGAGGGAGATGACAAGGGTCATGACGAGAACTGGACATTCAATGAATTTGAGGGGAATGATGTCGGTGTCTTTGCTTCTGTGAAGTATGATGAAGACGACAAGGAGGCTAATGCAGTCTGGGAGGCCATCGACAAGAGGATGGACTCGCAAAGAAAATATAGGAGGGAGGCGAGGCTGAAGCAAGAAATTCAGAAGTACTGTGCCTCGAATCAACAGATGAGGACGAGGATATCATATGTCTTTATCGAACCAATCACTGGGGCAGAGTATTTTGAGTCAGAATTTTTTCCAATCATCTGTTCTGGAGCATGGGCTAACATCGGTTTCCGGTCAAGCATGAAAGATGTGTATGTTTGTGTGGATAAATTTATCTCTGGACTCCTAGGGCGAATCGAGGGCGAATTCTCTCCACCCAGGGAAGAATGATGCGGCGGAAGACGTGGCAAATCGGTATCTCGAGAAAAACATGTTTTGAAGAACCTGTCTCGAGGGAAACGGCCTCCAGAGCAAAACTCACAGCCATTGGCTGTGAAAAGACGAGATTTAGGTCGAATTTCATCATTTATGGCCTCAAACGATCATTTTTATGTTATTTGGGCATTTTTACAATTTTAGGAAAAATTTATATCTTTCGTGCAATTTAGACCTTTTTAATTCTATTTAAGCATTGTAAAACCCTAGGGTTAAGAGAGTTGTTTTTTAATCAATTAATAAAAATTGGAGCTTTTGTGCTCTTTGCCCATTCTCGTATTTGATTCGAGTTTGATGCCGGTTTCCTAGGAATTTGAAGAATCATTAGGAGATTGAAGGTCGTAGTTCTAGTATTCTGCAGAATCAACGAATCTGCGACAGGTTACTCGCGTTCACGCTGCGTCACTGCGGAAAATGATCTAAGAAAAATTATCTGCCAATGTTTAAAGTGCCAATTTAAATGACGTTTCATATATCCAGATGAAGTTCAACTTGATATGTACAAGAATGATTTCAAGCCAAACTATTGGTACTGGACTAATCATGGGAAGGAGTGTCCTAACGTTACGGAGTCATCCTCTATTGGATACATATCGGATCCTCTTGCACTGGAGGAGTTTCACAATCCATTAAATAGGTACAAAGACATGATCTATGATGCGATGGGACAAGTTATGGCCATGACACATGTTCAAGATCCTAATTCGGAAGCTATGAAATTTTACCAACTTATGGAGAATTATAACCAGCCTATATGGCATGGTTGAAAGCAGCATTCCGCCCTTTCAATTGCCGCCGGATATCTTAGTGCGAAATGTGACTATAATATCCCCCCAGCCAATGTGGATGACCTTCTCAGCTTACTACGAAATGAGCTAGCTCCGAAGATGAATAATGTCCCTAAGAATTTCTATAAGGGGACGAAAGAAGGAAGACAAGTCACTCTCGTGGAGGTCTACGAAAGAAACCATCAAAGGAGAAAGGATGGTACTTGGGTTAGCCCATATGCACAAGAAAATATGGTAAGTTGCAATTAAGATTGAAAGGACTTGCTTTTTATACTTAACGAGAACTTTGGCTTGTTGTTTATCAAATGTTATTGATTTATGGATGTTCTTTTTTTTTCATTATCTTAATAGGAGAAGTTCACTCAGGCTTCTCAATTTATTGGCACCAAGCTTTCTAATGATGAAACTTCCAAGCTTTGGGCGAAGACGGTCAAGACAAGCAAGAAGGGTCGTACACGTGGGATGAACTGGTATCGCTGTAATTCCACTAGCTCACTACCCACTGAATGTGGACCATTTGGCACAGTGGGGATGAGTGGCGCATTATGACGCACGCCTGAAATTTATTGCTAGTTGCATGGCTGAACAAATGGGAAAACCCCTTCTCGATACCTCTAGGGGGAAGCAACATTGTCAATAGTGGCATGGCAAGGGGGACGACGAGGATCATGCATATGATGATGATGATGGTGGTGATGGTGAGTAGGTCATTTCTTTTGAAGATGTGTTAAGTGTATAATGGTTTGTATGCTGATAATGCATTGTGGGTGGATAATGTTTGAATGTGTATTTGGTTTGTTAGTGGATAAAGTGGATAATGGTTTGTATGTTTGGTTTGTTTATCGATTCGTAGACTTGGTTTGTATGTGGATAATTGTTTTGTTTGTAGGTGAATGTGGTTTGTAAGTGGATATTGTGGATAATGGTTTGCATGTTTGGTTTGTCTCTTGATTAGTGGACTAGATTTGTAATAGGAAATATTTTCGGTATTTAGGGAAATAAAAATAAATAATAGTAGTATAAATGTAAAAGCATAAGTAATATAAATATATTTAATTGTAGTAAAATGACAAGTGAAATTTGATATAACTCAACAGTTAAGGAGATTGGCATAGATGGGTGAGGGGCAAATGTGCAAAGGGCAGCGAGAGGTCTCAGTTTTGAGAGGGGTTGAAGACGAAAGGTTTTTATTTTGTTTAAATTTTTTTAAGGGATCCCTTGCTAGGAAGATAAATGTATTTTTTAAAATTTATTTATTAATTAGCGAGGGATAATTGATTTAGCGAGGGACTATTGATTTAGCGAGGGATCTGGCCCTAGCTAATGTCGAGTATTTTAGTAGTGTCAAAAGGGAAATCTCCTTAGTTGATTTTAACATTGGATATATCTTAAGGAATATTTAGGATTTTGTATCTATATACACACACGAGAGGATGAGTTTTGGAAGACAACATGTGGGGGAATCACAAGTAATTTTCTTGGGAACTTCTTAGCTTTTTGGAGTGGTTATTAGAGTGAGGGAGTGGTGAAAGTTGACAGAAATTCTAAGACTCTTCTCGGTTGGGTCCTGCAACTAGGCACTAGGAGTGATTTTAAGTGTCGTGGTGTTCGTGTCCTTTCTTTTCAGTTAAAGTTCCTTTAAAATGCATGCTTCCGTGACAAACTAGTATGTTCATTATCAACCATAGCCACTTCCGCGTTGGAGGTTTGAGATGATTGGAATGTAGTCATCTTAGGCAAAATGGAATTAGCCCTAATATCCTCCAGAGGAGGATGGTTGGAATTGGTATGAAATGTGCAGCAGGTGGAAGATCGGGAGATGAAATTCCCATTATTAGGATTCAATTGGTAGTACTTCATATTCATGGTCTCACTGGCGGCCACCACACCCATGATGAGGTCGCTCGTGCTTCCTGCGGTGATCAATGGCACACTAGCCTGGGATATGGGGCTGCAGTGTGGTCCCCATTCCTGAGCTACAGCCATACATCAAGTCAACATATACATATTCCTTACCTGCCATGCAAATTTTTCCCCAAACCTCCAGAAGCTCAAAACTTATGGGCCGTTATATTATTGAATGTAGAAGTTGAAAGCACAAGGAAGAATACAACGGTTGACTTCCAGAAGCTTGCAAACATGATGGCAATTTCTTAGTAAGAAAGTTAGAAAACATTTCAACACCATCTTATACAAGAGATGCGCCTCCCTGTTTCATTCAACGCTACAGAGTTACTAATTTAGGCAATTTTCTCGGTGTTCAGATCAATCTTGAACATCAAATGACATTTCTTGTGTGTTCCACTGTATTCTGGTCACTTCTAGCTTCATTACCGATCCTAGCTTTTTGTGATCCATGGATCAACTGAACCCGTCCCAACCAATGACTG
Organism: Punica granatum; assembly: GCF_007655135.1. NCBI lineage: Eukaryota > Viridiplantae > Streptophyta > Magnoliopsida > Myrtales > Lythraceae > Punica > Punica granatum. The sequence continues at coordinate 29,120,236 of NC_045130.1, read as the reverse complement.
AGGGTGACACATTAATCTCTGCCGGAGGAAAGTTCCAGTTAGGATTCTTCAGTATGGACAACCCAAGGATCCAGCTAGGATTCTTCGGTATGAACAACACAAGGAACCGTTATCTTGAACATCAAATGACATTTCTTGTGTGTTCCACTGTATTCTGGTCACTTCTAACTTCATTACCGATCCTAGCTTTTTGTGCATCCATGGATCAACCGAACCCGTCCCAACCGATGAATGAGGGTGACACATTAATCTCTGCCGGAGGAAAGTTCCAGTTAGGATTCTTCAGTACGGACAACTCAAGGATCCAGCTAGGATTCTTCAGTATGGACAACACAAGGGACCGTTATCTGGGGATTTGGTTCTATAATATTCCAAGTAGAACGATTGTTTGGGTTGCAAATAGAGATAAACCCCTCGATGGCTCGCCAGGTCTTTTGAAGATTGAGCATGGAAATCTTGTCATCCAAGATAACTCCGGAAAAGTAATTTGGTTGTCAAATATTCTGAATCTATCCTCGAGCAGTATCAACACAAAGCTCATGGATTTTGGGAACTTGGTTTTGATATACGATAACTCGGAAAGTTATCTTTGGCAGAGTTTTGATCATCCTAGCGATACAATGTTGGCGGGAATGAAAATTGGTTGGGACTTTAAGTTCAGGATGGAGCAGCAACTTACATCATGGAAGAGTGCACTGGATCCTTTTTCAAGACAGTTCTCTTACAGAATGGACTCTCATGGATTGCCCGCATGCTAAGATGCTTCCACTGCTATTAATGCATATTATTCACAAAACTTGCAGGACTGCTAGGTTACTTTATTTCCTATGATTCTCGTGTTTCATACAAAAAGTCTGAAAGAAAACGGCCGACTAAATTTAGATGTATGTATATCATGGCACATCTATAGGAATTACTAGGTAAAAATTTCGGCTATTGTTGTGGTGGGGTTCCATATGAAAATTAGAAGTTTGAAAGCCAACTGAGAGAACATTTACATTGTTAAATGGAAGCGTGTCAAATAAATCCATCAGTACGCTTTCCCTCCACACATGGATCGGAATGATCGCATGATGGTCAACTGTGCACAATGATCCATTATCAGGCAAATAATTCGATATTAACCGTTTAGATGTTAGAGGAAAGAGAATCAATGCAGTGGCACTTGTCATCGACTTGTAGCAAGAAGCTCTGATTCAATCCTCGGTAGTAGCATTTCCCATGCCGCTACACCACTTAGGTCATAAAATTAATGTCTTGCAATTTTCGTATTCATGCCTGGTTTTGTTCTTCTCTCAACATTTTTACAGGTACAGGACCTTTCCTCATTTCAGCGGTATCAGCACATCTTTCGACTCAGTCCTCACATGGAAATGGCACATGGTTCTCAGGAAGCTTACTACTCATATGATCTCTGTGACCATAACACTTTGTCAAGGTATCTTGTAAATTACACAGGCAAGCTCCAACAGTACATATGGAACAACCAAGCACTTGATTGGGCGCTTTTATATGAGTTCCCGAGCAATTCATGTGATGAGTATGCAAAATGCGGTCCTAATACAGTCTGTATCACAAAGAATACTGTTTGAACTTGCAAATGCCTTCCCGGGGTACGTCTCCAAATCTGCTCAGGACTCTGACACTCTCAACCTCTGGCATTCAGGTGGTTGTACAAGAAAGAGCCCATTTAATTGCTCTGTTTCTGGAGGTTTTAAACGGGTGAATTGGGTAAAGTTGCCCGACTTTTTGCATTTTGAGATGAATAGTAGCATGCCCATTAAGGAGTGTGACTAAGTGTGCTTAAGGAATTGTACCTGCACTACTTATGCAAGCATCAGTGACAGCAGAGACAGTAGAGGATGCAGTTTTTGGTTTGGAGATCTTCTTGACATAAGGGAAGTTAACAATGATGATCATGGCAATGAAGAACTTTTCGTTCAGGTCGTAGAGCTGGAGCAAGGTAACCAGAGATGCAATTTCATTTGTTTCTGCAAGATTATCCAAGTGTACCAACTCATTTTAATGCATACCGACTCATTTTAACAGAAGTAGGTTTGACGAGGAAGAAGTTGATGATTGCTGCGACGCTGGTCCTATCAGTCTCTGCTGCATTGTTCTGTTTATGGGCCTCTTGGAGAAGAAGAAAAGACCAAGGTACCTAACTCTTAAGAAAATCATTAAGTCTGTCCTATGGCAACTCAGAAATTTCATTAGCTCCTTATAAGTTGCTTTTAAACCGGGGCAAAATTTGATGTTCATGCTGGCGGAGAATAGGGGAATTTCCAACTGCCCACATTTGATGCGGTAATGGCCTCATAAGCAACTGGCAGTTTTTCCTATTCCAATAAGATAGGGGAGGGAGGCTTCGGTCCTGTTTACAAGGTCATCTCTTATCCTTATCTGAAACGTAAATGTAATCAATAACTTATCAATCATGTATTGAGATCAATATGGTCTAACCAATATTGAGAAATTGACCTGACTTAAAGGGGACCAGCTCCCAAACGGGCAAGAAATTGCTGTCAAAAGACTGTCGGAGACTTCTCAACAAGGCCTCAATGAGTTCAAAAATGAGGTTACGCTCATTGCAAAACTTCAGCACCGAAACCTTGTGAAACATCCTCTCTTCTCCTTCAATGCAACATCCCTCACAAGGTTTCGGTGCTGAAGTTTTGCAATTAGCATGACCTCATTCTTGAACTCATTGAGGCCTTGCCTAGAAGTCTCAGACAGTCTCTTGACAGCAATTTCTTGCCCATTTGGGAGCTGACCCTGTTTAAGTCAAGGTGAATTTTTCACAATTAATTAGACGATTGATCTCAATTCATGATGCTTATAAATTATTGATCCCAATACGTTTTAAAGAAGGATAACGGATGACCTTGTAAACAGGCCCGAAGCCTCCCTCCCCTAGCTTATTGGAGTACGAAAAGTCATTAGTGGCTTGTGAGATCATGACTGCGTCGAAAGTGGGTAATTCGAAATTCTCCTCTTCTTCATCATGAATATCAGATCTTACCCCTGTTAAAATTAATAATTTCTTAGGAGTTTTCTGGGTTTAACATAGAAACAGAGATTTTTTTTTCTTGAGATATATAACAAATTTTCAGTCAAGTAAAAGGGAGGAGTTGTAGCCAAAAAGAGAATAGTAAAAGGGAGTAGTTAGGTACCTTGGCCCTTTCTTCTCCTCCAAGAAACCCATGAACAGACCATTGCGGAAGAGACTGATAGAACCATCGCCATAGCAACCACCAACTTCTTCCTCATGAAACCTACTTATGTTAGAATGACTTGGTATGCATTAAAAAGTAAATGATTATCTTGATACTTGGATAATGTCACACGAACAAATGAAATTGCACCACTGCTTACCTCGCTCTGAAGCTACAACCTAATGAAAAGTTCATTCCGGTAAAAATCACCTTTAATAAGTTCCCGTATGTCAAGAAGATCTCCAAACCAGAACTGACAGCCGGTCCTGTCGCTGCTGTCCCCAGTACGTGAATAAGCAGTGCATGTACAATTCATCAAGCACATCTTCTCGCATTCATTAATGCTCATGCAACTATTCATCTCAAACTGCGAGAGTTCGGGCAACTTAACTGGCCTCACCAGTTTAAAACCTTCAGAAACCGAACAATTGAAGGGGCTTTTCCTTACATAGCCGCCCGAGTACAATAGGTTGGGCGTGTTTGAGTCCCGAGCTAATTTGGATACATAGCCAGGAAGGCATTTGCAAGTTCGAACTGTATTCGCTACGACACAGACCGCGTTAGGACCACATTTTGAATACTCATCACATGCATCGCTTGGTAACTCATATAAAAGCATCCAATCGAGTGTTTGGTTGTTCCACATGTATTGTTGGACCTTGCCTGTGTAATTTACAAGTAACCTTGACAAGGTGCCTTGGTCACGGAGATAATATGTGCCGTAAGTTTCCTGAGTATTATATACAATTATCAGGCTGATGATTGACTCGAAATATGTCCGGATACTGCTGAAAGCGCTAAAATGAGGAAAGCCCCTGTACCTGTTAAAATGATAAGACAAGAACAGAGCAAGGCATGAACATAAATAATACAATGATGAGAACTGAAACTGGAGGCTGAACCATTTGGTTCCTAGGTGAGGGCGTGAGGCACTGCACTATGTCCCTTTCTCTGTGATATATATGCTTTCGAGTTTTCATCTAATTGGCCTAAAAACTTATATATATTTAATAATTACGAGAGATGATAGGGGGAGGTGAAAAAAGGGTCGTGGAAACAAAAGCTCTTTGGTTGAGGATACCTGCCACTACATTCATTCCCACGACAACTGCGGTCCTTCCGATCCATGCCTGAAGGGAATGTATACTTAATAATTTATTTGACACGCCTCAGCCTAACATGACAAATATTCTCTTAGCTTTTCCTATCGAACACTACTACAAAAATAGGGGAAAGGATCGGCTAGCTAGTAATCCTTAGATATGTGTCAATTATATAAATCAATATTTAGGAAAAGAGATCCACCAGTGTAATCTTTACATTTGTTGGCAGTTGTCTTTCGTCAGACTTTCATACGAAACACGATAATAGTAGGAAAGAAAGTAACCGAGCAATCGTAAAAGATGTTCCAAAAATATACATTAATACTTATGGAAAAATGATAAATACCGTGTGATGTTGCCCTCAAGCATCTTAGGCTGCGGTCCCCGGGGATCCATTCTGTAAGAGAACTGCCCAAGAGAAGGATCCTCTGCACTCTTCCATGACGTAAGTTGCCGCTCTATCCCGAGCTTAAAGTCCCAACCAATTTTCATTCCCGCCAACATCGTATCGGCAGGATGATTGAAACTCTGCCAGAGATAACTTTCCGAGTTATCATATTTCAAAACCATGTTTCCTGAATCAAGGAGCTTAGCGATTGTATTGCTGCTCGAGGATAAATTCCGAGGATTCGACGACCAAAACTCTCATCCGGAGTTGTCTTTGATGACAAGAGTCCCATGCTCGATTTTCAACAGACCCAGTGAGCCATCGAGGGGTTTAATTCTATTTGCAACCCAAACAATCGTTCTACTTGGGATATTATAGAACCAAATCCCGAGATAACGGTTGCTTGAGTTGCCTGTGCTGAAGAATCCCAGCTGGAACTTTCCTCCGGCGGAGATTAACGTGTCGCCCTCAGTCATTGGTTGGGATTGGTTCAGTGAATCCATGGACGCACAAAAATCTAGCATTTTATAATGTAGCTAGAAGTAACCATAATACAGCGGAGCACACAAGACATCTCATTTGATGTTCAAGATTGATCCGAACTCCCGATAGTTGCTCAACTCTCGTATATGACGGTGTTGAAATGTCTTCTACTTACTCAGGAAATGCCATTGTGTCTTGCAGCTTCCGTGTTGACATGTCTTCAATTACAAGATTATGACGGTATGGAAGAAAAATCAATGGTAGGAAAGGAGTATTTTTTGATGGGTCAGGAAAGGAATATGGTGACTTGAGGTAAGCAGTCAAGTAACTGATAATTAGCCTAAGAAGTGTGTGGCGCTGCTCTCTCGACCTTCCATACAATGAGACCGACATTTGAAACCCTTTTATCTTCTCGTTGAAATACGAGACACCCCAAACCTATTGGCCGATCGAGATTATCAGTAAGGCATAATTCCAATGAGTTTCAATAAAGACCGAGTACTGAGGAAGGGAATTTGGTGCAGTGGCACAAGTTGTCGCTTGGAACCATAAGGTCTCAGGTTTGATTCTCGTAAGTTGTGCCCCTTTTATTTAACTTTATTGTTTCGATTCCTGTACTAGGTCATAGGGTCTCTTATAACCCGAAAAAATAAAAAATAAAACTCTAACAACACAATTTGCCAGTTGCGGTCACATTTTTAGGTAGGAACAAGTACAATCTGATTTTCTTAGGGATCTATAAATCTATATCTATACTAGTAGTGGAGTCTGTACGTTGCACGGGGTAAAACGTGATTTATTTTTCCTTTTTGTTAATTATATTATATATCATACGCGTGTTTAAAAATTCGAAAAAAAGTCCAAATTGTTCTACAATTTCAAAACTCAAAAGTTTGTAATTTATTAAATATCATGTAACTCACAGTACACGCATATGATATATGCTATAAAAAATTAGAAAATATATTATTTTATTCAGATTTTATCATGAAACATCTTCTTAAGAATAACTTCCAAGAATTTTTAAAAATATTTTTATGAGAAATTATCATATAAATTATCTAAACTAAGAAAAGGGAGAAAATTCCATTCAGTGATCAATATTAGAGAAGTTTATAAAATTACAGTATGTTAATTTTTAATATTCAATATTAAAAATTAGAGAAACTCGAAATAATTTTTTATTTTAAAAGTTCAAAAATTTGTGATGTATTAAATATTATGTAATCAACGTTATATTATCAGTAAATTAAAAAAATAAATTTCGTTTTATTTGGCTCTTATCAGGAAATATCTTAGAAAGAATAAATCTTTTTTACTAAAAAATAAATCTTTTTTATTAATAATGATCATAAAATTTAAAAAATAAAAAAATTGAGAAATTTTCTTTCAGCAATTGAGCTTTCTGAGGCCGTCTGTTTGGGTGCACCATGTTCTTACTTTCATATATATATATATATATATATATATATATATATCTTATTTAATATGAAAGGGAAGGTATAGTGTGCTGCTGTAAATTTGTAATAGTGACCTCGGAATAGCACAGGATACTCAAACAAATCATCCAAAAACTTAAATCTATTTACTTTTGGAGAATTTTATATTTTTTTAGGAAATTTCTCTAAAAAATAGAAAATTGCAAAAAATATGCTTACTTACATTGAATTGAATTAATTTTCGTAAGAATTTTCTTCTCCGTTATTCAAAATAGTATATATATTAGAGAAGCTCTTTTTTTTTGTTTTTAGTTCTCCAGATTATTTCTTTGTTCATTATTTCCTTTTTTATACTCTATTTAATAGCTTTCCTTTTCTATTTATGAATTTATTTTATATCATCTTTGTAGTGACAAGATACTTAAAGCACAAGATGAGGTACTAGAGAAATAAAATCGAACACTGGATAAACACGGTAAAACCCTAAAACCGAAGGAAACATACATGAACAGAGTAGAAGAATCTACTAGACAAATAATCCGGTCACACCATTACACAAACATCCATGGACAGAGTAGGAAAAGATCACACCGTCATAGTCCTCGCGATTCTAGACTCTTTCTCATTAACCCACGACGGGTCAGGGCTCTGTGGCTCTGAAGCACTTTCTACAACTCGAACAAGACCCCATATATAACCTCAAAAGAATATATCCTAATATCTCTCCCTAGAATATTTCATTTTTTGAATACATTACGAGGATACATGAAATCTAGAAAATACAAAAGAAAATCTCAACGAAATCTGAGATTGTAGACACCTTCCTTTTTCGACCGATTTCGTCCTTGCTCCGGGTCTTCCATTTTCCGAACTTGATATAAGACATCCCCAACAATCTTTTTATGGTGATTACTCCAATTATTCTCATATTAGATAATTTTCTAATTTAACATTACTAAACATATTTTTATATTATTCTATGGAGAAGTAACTTTAGAAAAGGAAAAGAAAAATATAGATAAAAACCAAAAATTAATTTTCTGAAAATAAATAGGAGTATTTTTTCCCAATTCCATAAAAACTAGATGACCACTTGCGCGATGGGATTAAAAAAAGAATTTTAATAATATCTAAAATCTATATAAATATATCTTCTACATCTATAACTATATATATCTATATATATATATATATATATATGAAAGTAAGGACTAGATGGGCCCGGATAAATGGTCTCAGAATGCTCCGTGAATGGAATTTTTGAGTTTTTTGAGTTTTTAAAATTTTTAATTTAATTATTTCTTTGTTATAAAATTATTAACAAAATTTTTCAAAATTAAAAAAATCTTCCGAAATTGATAATATCTTAAACTAAACAAAATCATCCAGAATTAATTATTTTCGGTTATAAAATTATCAACAAATTATTCCGAAATTATTTACCCAAAAATCTTTTGGAAATTAGAATCTTACAAATTTGAGTTCACCAACACTTTGGTCCTCCAATTTTTCAATTGCCAGCACTTGACTACATGAATTTTCAAAATCGAGAATTTGGTCGCTGAATTTTTAAAAATAATAATAATAACGTCCTTTTAGCCATTTTTTTTCCAACAGTTGGTCCCTAAAAGGACCATTTTGTTATGGTTCTTAAAAATTTAGGGACCAAATTCTCGATTTTGAAAATTCATATAGTCAAGTGTTAATAATTGAAAAATTGAAGGACCAAAGTGTTAGTGGACTCGATGAAATTTTCAAAATATCAAATTACAAATTGTAAAGATTCTTTTTTGTACATCACAAATACGAAATCGTTTTCAAAATCACCCGCTCAGCTCTGAGAAGTTTAACTGGAGACAATTTAAGCACTTTCTATCAATTAAGTTATTCTCTGAATTAGGAGTTAGTCTATGGATTCCGTGTGTTACATACTGCAGAATTTGAATGTTCTACGGTAGAGATAAGATTTCCGTGTGTTAGTCTATGGATTTTCGTTTGTATTGTTTTGAGTATTCAAATTTGGAGAAGCGGAGAATTTCGAATTACCAATGTTTGGCGGTTGATCTGTTTTGACTATTCTGTGCTATTCTGAGGTCATAATTACAAATATACAGCAGCCCACTAAACCTTCCTTTCATATTAAATAGATAGATATACAGATATAGATTTATAGATCCCTAAGAAAATCAGATTGTGCACTTGCTCCTACCTCAAAATGTGACCATGTATGGTGCAATTGGCAAATTGTGTTTTCAATAGTCGACTATATCGAAACTTAGTGGAAGCATCGTGGGGCCAGAGCAAATTAAAGCTGATGCCCAACTGGAATCTCAGCGAATAGGTTTGCTTGTGGGGGACCTCGTTTTTCAACGGGAAGATAGAAAATGTTTCAACGCTAATGGTCTGTTAATTATCAATTACTTGACAGCTTACATCAAGTCAAGTCAACATACCCCTTCCTGCCAGGTTTAATTTTTCTTCCATCTATATATATATATATAAAGTTATAACACATGTAATCAATAGGGTTAGAATGGTAAATATTTATTGATATAAGGCTAGAAAGGTAAATAAAGCTGAAAATGTAAATATTTATTGATATAGGGCTAAAAGGTCAATATCTAAATAAAATTTATCTCTATATAATTTAGATTAAGATTAATTTGATAATAATAAAATTAGAAAAGAAATTTTACTTGAATTAATTTATCTAAATATGTTTGCCCCCAATCTGTAAAATTTTGTTTGTATTTAAAAATAAAAAAAATTAATAAAAAGACTTTATTTGGATTATTTATATAGGTATTTTGGCTTCAATCTGTAAAATTTTATGTATGAAAAATTAATTTTTAAGTGATATGGAACTATACAATCTATAAACGAACTAAAATTTATATTACAAAGTTCAATATATTATTAGATTGTTGCAATGCAAATCTCATATGATTTTAAATTTATGATAAAAATTTTACTATAGCAAATAAAATTTAAATTATATATAACAAATTAATTATTCACGTGCATAAAATGGCGACATAATTGTACTTTGGATATGCATAATTTATGGAAACTATTTTGTTCAAAATTAAGCTATAATTAATTTTAAAAAATATAAAAATTCTCCATCAAGGAAAAAAAAAAGGAATTATAATCTTACAATAAAAAAAAAGTCCAACAAATCTCCATTAGGAAAAATTATATGTGCAACGCACAAGTAAAAAAGTCTAGTACCTCCATAATCTTTTAATTGAGAGGTCATTAAATGAATATGATAGTAGAATTCGAAGACATTTCAGCACGGAAGCTGCAGACACAATGGCATTTCCTGAGTAAGTACGAAGACATTTTAACTCTGTCATACACGATAGCTCAGCAACTATTGAGGAATTTGGGTCAATCTTGAACATCAAATGAGATTTCTCGTGTGTTCCACTGTATTCTGCTCACCTCTTGATTCATTATCGCTGCTAGATTTTTGTGCGTCCATGGATTCATTGAACCAATTCCAACCGATAAGGGAGGGTGCCACATTAATCTCTGCCCGTGGAAAATACGAGCTGGGGTTTTTCCAACCGTTATCTCGGGATTTGGTTCCATAATATCCCAAGTAGAACGATTGTTTGGGTTGTAAATAGAAATAAACCCCTTGATGGCTCACCAGGTCTTTTGAAGATCGAGCATGGGACTCTTTTCATCCAAGACAACTCCGGACGAGCGTTTTGGTCGTCGAATACTCAGAATCTATCCTCAAGCAGCAGTATAATCGCTGAGCTCCTTCATTCAGGAAACTTGGTTTTGAAATATGATAACTAGGAAAGTTATCTCTAGCAGAATTTAGATCATCCTACCGATACGATGTTTGGGGAAATGAATTTTAGTATGGACTTTAAGCTCGGGATAGAGCGTCAACTTACGTCATAGAAGAGTGCAGAGGATCCTTCTCTAGGCCAGTTCTCTTACTGAATGAATCCCCGCCGACCGCACTTGAGGGCAACATCACATGGCATTTATCTTTTCTTGTAAGTTTTATTGTATATTTTGGCACATGTTTTTTTTCGATTGCTCACTTACTTCGTTTCCTATTACTATCGTGTTTTCGTATGAAAGATTGATGAAAGACAACTGTCAACTACTCTAAAGATTTCTTTTCCTAAACATTTATATATATCATGACACATCTTTAAGCATTACTAGCTGATCCTTTCTCCTATTGTTGTAGAGGTGTTCAATATGAAAAGCTAAGAGAATATTTTTCATGTTAGATTGAGGCGTGTCAAATAAATTCTCAAGTACAGATTCCCTTCATGCGTCGATCGGAAGACAACGGCCATCCTGTATATATGCATTGCATGATCAAATAAAAGGCAAATCAATTGATATTAACTCATTTAAATGTTATGAGATAGGGCATGAATGTAGTTTCCACGCACCTTTTCTCACCTCCCCCTATCATCTCTTGTAACTATGGGGGAACAAGAACTATACAAGTTTTTAGGCCAATTAGATGAAATCACAAAAGCATATACATCATAGAGAAAGGGGACATGGTATAGTGCCACACACCCTCGCATAGGAACTAATAGGTTCAGCCTCCTAGTTCAATTCTAGTCGTTGTACCATTTATGTTGACGCCTCACTCTGTTTTTATCTTATCATTTTAACAGGTACAGAAGTTTTCATCATTTCAGCCGTATCCGCACATATTCCGATTCAATCATCATCCCGATAATGGTTTATGGTACTCAGGAAGCTTACAGTACATATTATCTCCATAACCAAGACATTTTGTCAAGGTATGTTGTAAATTACACAGGCAAGCTCCAACACTACATGTGGGACAACCAAACACTAGATTGGACACTTTTATACGAGTTACCAAACAATGCTTGCGATGAGTGTACAAAATGCAGGCTTAATGCAGTCTGTGTCTTAGCTAATCCAATTCAAACTTGCAAATGCCTTCCTGGCTATATATCCAAATTAGCTGAGGACTCTAACATGCCTGACCTATGGTTCTCAGGCGGTTGTGTAAGGAAAAGCCCGTTCAATTGTTCAGTTCCCGAAGGTTTTAAACGGGTGAAGCGGATGAAGTTGCCCGAACTTTTGCAGTTTGAGATGAATAGTAGCATAACCACTAAGGAATGCGAGAAAATGTGCTTGAGGAATTGTACATGCACTGCTTATTGAAGCACTAGTGACAGCAGAGACAGGAGCAGCTGTCAGTTTTGGTTTGGAGATCTTCTTGACATAAGGGAACCTATTAATGATGATTATTACGGGAGTGAACTTTTCATTTGGGTTGTAGCTTCAGAACAAGGTAACCGGTAATGCAATTTCATTTGTTCATGCGAGATTATCCAAGATAATTGATTTGTTTTTAGTGCATACCGAGTCATTTTAACATAAGTAGGTTTCAGGAGGAAGAAGTTGGTGGTTGATGCGGCGGTGGTTCTATCGGTTTCTTCCGCAATGTTCTGTTTATGGGTTTCTTGGAGAAGAAGAAAGGGCCAAGGTAACCAAGTCCTCCCTTTAACCTTTTTTTTTTTTTTGGCCACAACTCCTCCCTTTTACTAGAGACAGAAAATTTGTTATAATATCTCAAGAAAATCCTGAAATCTCTGTTTCGATGTTAACCCAGGAAAGTCCTAAGAAATTGTTAATTTTAAGAGGGGTAAGATCTGATATTCATGCTGGAGAAGAGGAGAATTTCGAATTGCCCTCGTTCGATGCAGTCATGATTTCACAAGCAACTAATGACTTTTCCTACTCCAATAAGATAGGGGAAGGAGGCTTCGGGCCTGTTTACCAGGTCATCCAATATCCTTCTTTAAAGCGTGTTGGGATCAATAATTTATAAGCATCATGTATTGAGATCAATTGTCTAATTGATTCTAAGAAATTCGCTTCGACTTAAACCGGGCCAGCTCCCAAATGGGCAAGAAGAGAGACTTTCAATGACTTCTAGGCAAGGCCTCAATGAGTTCAAGAATGAGGTCATGCTGATTGCAAAACTTCAACACTGAAACCTTGTGAAACTTTTGGGATGTTGCATCGGAGGAGAAGAGAGGATGTTAGTGTTCGAGTATATGCCCAATGGAAGCCTGGACTCTCTTATATTCAGTCAGTGCGATTCTATCTTAGCTGTTTAACCGTGAAATATATGTCATTATCAATTAAACTCACAGAAATGCTTCTCCAGGTACAACTGAAGGAAGTTTAGTCTGGAGGACGAGATTTGACATCATTGTGGGAGTGGCTAGAGGACTTCTTTATCTTCACCAAGATTCAAGGTTGACAATTATCCATCGCGACCTTAAAGTTAGCAATGTCTTGTTGGATAGCCAGGTGAATCTAAAAATATCGAATTTTGGCATGGCCAGGACATTTGGGGAGGATCAGTACTTAGAGCAAACCAAAAGAATAGTCGGCATATAGTAAGCCATCAAAGATTAATGAAACCTTCTCGTCTAGATACTTCCAATTCATATTAATTGTTTTATAGTCTCTAAAAAAGAAAATACTTAAGTATTTTTCATGATTGAAATGTAGCGGCTACATGTCCCCGGAATATGTTGTTCATGGGATATTCGCAATAAAGTCGGATGTCTTCAGCTTCAGACTGCTAGTGCTTGAAATAGTTTGCAGCAAAAGGAACAGAGAGTGTAACCATCCTGGCAACTATTTCTCTCTTCTCGGGCATGTAAGCTTCTTATTGACAAGCTAGTCATGCATTATAAATGCTCTCGTTTGGGATTTTCTTTTAATATATTCAAATTGTAGGCATGGAAACTATGGGTCGAAGGAAAAGCAAGTGAACTGATATGTGAGACCCGGCAGATTTTTTTTCAAACATATGACTTTTATGTGGCTGAAAAAAAAAGAAAAAGAATGGAGGCATGGACTCTGGCTCCAAATTCTTCCCCTCATTCTCCCCTCAGCAACCCCCACTGCCATTGACTTCTTTCTTTTTCATTTTGTTCTGTTTTTGTTTAGGAAGAAAACGAAGAACAGAGGGAGGGAGACGAAGAACAGAGAGGGGGAGATAGAGAGAGTTGGGGGAAGAAAAAGAGGAAAACGAGAGCCTGCCATTGACGACCTTCTCGAGCTTCGTCAAGCTCATCGGAGCTTCTCCTTTTCTATCTCACGAGCTTCTAATTGATTCCCTAGCTTCTAGCCACTGCCGATTTCATGTTCCTCTTGCTTGTTCTTGCTGGTTTGGCTTCGTTCTCATGTCGAGGAGTGATCAGGTGAGAGAGAGACAGAGAGGGACAGTAAGAGAGAGAGAGAGAGAACAAAGGAAGAAACGAAGGAGGAGAAGGCTGGACTTCGGGATCGGTTGGTAAGTCGGTGTTCTATAGTCTTAGCATAGGTATTTACCGAATTAAGTGGAGTCTAAGGCTCTTACTTTCTTATTCGATTGAATTTCATTTCATTTTAAGCTGGAGGAGTTAGAGTGGATGAGATTGCTTAAGCTTGATTGCATTCGATGGAGGATTGAATTTACGTTCTAATTTTATATTTGTTGATTGCAATTAATGAGTTTGGTTGGATGAGAACTAGAGATGCAATGTTGAACTCTGTTTATAAATGGATTATTTGGAGATTTGAGTGAAAGATAGGTAAATCTGAAGGTTGACTTCTCTTAAAATTGTTTTGAGCTGAAGGAAGTAGATTATATGAGATTGTTTAAGCCTTATGAGGGTTATGGAAGGATAGAGTAGTTGAGGAAGACACATAAGACTGGTGAGAACTTAGTAGGCTAAGAGTGTATCGGGGTTGGAAGTAGGAAATCATTTCAGGTTTGTAGCTTGCAATTAATTAGGTTGTGAGCACCTTAGGTATATATTCGTTTGCTATTTCTTTGAGCTTTGCTTAATTAATTTTGTCATTTTTCTTTATGAAATCAGAAGTAAAGGGCTGGTTAATCTTATCGGGGTATAGAAAAGGGAAGGTGATATAAAAAGGAGCAGGTCAAGGGTGGAGAAACCGAATAGAGAGATGAACGAGGCAGAGAAGATTGAGGGTATATTGAAATAAGGAAATCAGAGAACACTGCAAGGAAGACCTAACCTCGCGTTCTTGTCCCGTTATTGACGGGTTTTGGGTATGTATTGCTGATTAGATTTCTCTTTTACTTAGCCCTATTGTGTTATAGCAAATCAGGAAGTGGTAATATGCTTAGGTGCGGAGATGAAGTTGCTTTAATAGTTGATTTTAGGATCTCTCTGAGTTTTGTTAAGTGATTTAGCTTCCCTTTGCTGCTATAGCTTGGGTAATGTTAGTTATGTTATTAAGTTGGAGGTTGTTGATTGACGATTTAATTAAGCATGAAAATGCTTTATTGGGCTTGATGATGGATTTAATCTTTTACTAACATAACTGTCTTAGCAATTTAATCTCCGTTAACTAATTGTTTGACATTGTGAAATTGAAATGATGATTTGAGGAAAAGATTAAGTCAATTATCGATCGGTTCTTATTATTGCAAAAAGATACTGATGGGAAGTAAATGGGATGGAATGGAGGTAGAACAATTAGAAGAAGTTGATTGTAATAAGTTCCTACGCTTAGGACTTCTATTTTAACTTATGTGAGTTTATAGGATTTCAGTATGTTGAATTATCAGGATTGGGTTGTTAAGTTCATTAAGAAGAACTTGCCGCCTTAATATACCTTTTGATTTGTTGACCTTTTTATTGATTATATGATTGACCATTATGGCTGCATGAGTGCCTAGAATTTAAGAGCAAATGTCTCTTCTCTTGAGAATGGCAAATGGTAACTCTAAGAAGTTTAGCTTAGTGGTAAGGAGGAGCTTAAGTATCCACCCGATCCTGGGCTCGAAATCCTTTGGAACCACCGGAGCGCCTTTGGCATGATTGCCCGTTTCATGCGTCGTCGGGGTTCACGGAATCTCGGGGATTAGTCGGGCGAAACCTAGACACCCCGGGTTAGCAAAAAAAAGAGAAGAGAATGGCACATGGTTAGGCATGATATATATATACATGGATGGAATTATATGATATATGATTTGTTTTCGTCTTATGCTTGCATTTGGTAGGACTAAGGAGACCAAATCCTTGCATCCGAAGGCTTGATTCGATGGACCATATGTTAGATGTTCTTTGAGTACTCTATTCCCTTGTGAAATGATGTATTATGATTATATAAATTATTTAAGAAGAATATTGTGATAGTTAGAGATTAAGAAATGGTTCTTGCTGGGTTGTGTGAAAGGATTTGAGAGAAATTGCCCTTTTATTTTTTATTTTGACTTGAAATATGCGGTGTGATTGTATATGTTGATTGTGTTTGAGATATATGATACTATTGTAATGTGATTGGAATTGTGCTTGTGTATACTGATACTGTTTGACTATAGTCATGGGACCGCTAGACCCGGAGGATTATAAAATGGGCCAAATCGGTGACTAGACCCGGCAGAATATAAATAGAAATTTGATCGGCCACTGGACCAGGCAGAATAGAAGAAGGAGCCCGATCGGCCGTTGGACCCGGCAGAATATAAATTGAGGTCAACTCTTACAGCCAAAAGTTAATGGGCGGCTCCCACTTATGAGATATGAGTATTGGGAGTTGAGGATGCTATGGGTGAGAAATGCAGGATTACGGTACCGTCTTAACTTGTCGCAAGGAAATGCGACCATATGGCTAAGTTGATTAATTGTGTTATATATTGTTTGTCTGATTTGATTGCTATAGATGTGATGATTATTGAGATTGTCTGAAGTTGTTTTGTGAAAGCTGTGTTGTTGCTAGAGCTTGATTTAGGCAGTGTATGAGTGTTAGGTGATGCTGAGGTGATGGTTAATTTTAATATTATTATATGGTTATAAAGATAATTGATTGTTTCAGAATGAATTTAGTAATTATTTGTATATATTGTATAATATGTTATGTTGGTGAATTAGATTATGGATTTGGGTATGCTGGTATTATCTATATGAACACTTGGTCATTTAAAAATATATTTAGTTCTTAATATTAATTCATTTTACTTCGAAATATAGTATTTACTGAGATGCAGCTCACCCCCTGCATATAATATTTTCAGATGAGCTAAGAGCTAGACTAGTAGTACAGGAGAACTTTTTGGACATCAGGGATCAGTGTAAAAGGATTTTTGTAGTTAGACCCATTCATAGTATAAGTTGTAAGTTCATGTAGAATGCTATAAATATGTTACGACCTGAAACTTGTGTTTAGTTGGTTTAGTGATGTGAGTGAGAAAGAGTACTCTCTTGAGATGTATATACATATTAGAGCTTGCTGAATTGGTTATATATATTGGGAAATTTATGGAAAACAGATTTTTATGTGAATAGTTTATGCGATAATAGAGATCGAGAAAATATATGGGAAATTCTACTGAAATTTTGGGTCGTGACATGATAGATGAAAGGATGGAGAATTCTTTCCCACTTTCGAAAATTATGAGATGCATACAAGTTGGGCTTTTATGCATACAAAAATGTCTCGAAGATAGATCGACTATGTCTTCTGTGCTCCTGATGCTTGACAGTGAGAGCATGACACTTCTTCAGCCCAAGGAACCAAGCTTTTATCTGGAAAGGATCCCCGATGGAAAGGACCTTCTAATGAATAGACGAGAGTACAGTGTGAATGAGATTAGTGTAACTTTATTCGAAGGCCGGTAGAGTTGGGTACGAATAAGTCCCTTTCTGCCCAGATTCATTCTATTATATCTCCAGAAGTTCGAAACCAACAGGTCATTATCTTTTGAACCATAACAAATCGACAGGTCATTATCGACAAGAAACCATTAGATCTTTACCTATCCGATTGTTAGCATTTGATTGAATCATGTGAGAGTTTATCTTTTAAATGATCTCAATGATCATTTTTATCCCATATTGCTAGCTTGGCTACAATAAGTTATGTCTATCACCAAATTCAAATTGATAGTGTTATTAAACTCGATTTGTGCTACTAGTCAATCAAAATGATCTCTGGATTGATCAAGAGATCCTTTTTACTAACACCAATATTCTGTGCGTTAGTTTCCAAACTCATTTTCTGAACTAGCTTGAATGTGTTCTTCTCTGATTCATCGCAATTTCTTAAGCAGTGATTTGTTGAAATTTTCCATCAAGTTGCCATAAACTCTTTGGCACATGTGGACCTGTCTCGACCAACCAAAGGGGCGCTTTGATTTTTCTTTCCTGCCGCAAGATCGACATCTGAGAAAAAGAACATTAGTTCAGACAATCAGATTTGTTTCGAACAAACGTGACCTCTGAGAGTCATGAATATTAAGTTCAACACGCCCAAGAAGCTAATTGACTGATCTCTGGGTCCATCTGCGGAAATCTCACATAATTGCATCAAACGGTGGTCTCTAAGTGAACTCTTCTATTTAGAGAACAACGACATATGTATAGCATGGCTGAGTTAACCATCAAGGAAGCTTCTCTGGTCTTCCGATTCCTTCCAATAATTGTTGGCTTTGTTATCAGCCACAGCGACTTTCGCCATCTGCAGATTCACTACAGCAACTTGTTTGCACTGCTTGATGGGTGTGTCGGAGGTTTGAATGATTGGGATCTGGTCATCTTAGGCAAAGTAAACAAGTCCTGATATACTTTCCTCGTCGATGGTTGGAGTTGCAGTTGAGGGAGGAATATAATTTCTAGCGCAAATCAGATGTTATTAAGGGAAATTTGCCTACTTGCTTTGAGTTTGTAGATGAGTTTCCATGACAAATCACTCTAAGATATAATAACCACCATCATTAACCGACAATTTTGAAGAATCTCACTCGAACTCTTTATGAAACTGTCCATTCTCACCAATTAATTTTTTTGTAATAATGATCTGTTGGCTGGATGTTTTCTTTTCATAAACTCTCCATTGAACACAAGTCTATTAAAGAATGGATACGTCTATTAATTTGTAATTTTTATTTTAGCCTCAACAGATACATCTCCTGCAAAAGGAGATGTCGATTATTTAAAAGGCTCACTTCTTGGTGGGTGAATCACCAACAGCCTATCAGCATCCCATTTTGGTCCACCCTAATAAAAGGATGGCATTTTTATTTATTTATTTAAAAAAAAAATCTCTCTCCAAGGGTCAAACCGGTCAGATAGCGTCAGACCGGTCAAATCGCGTCAAATCGATCAGATCGGATCAGACCGGCCAGATCAGCGTCAGAATTTTCTGACGCGGGTCAGAACTTTCTGACCCTTTCATTTTCGCCCCTATCCTTTCCTTCTTTCCATTTCGCCCCCTATTCCTTTCTTCCTCTTCCTTTTCGACCCCGCATTTCTTTCCTTCTCTTCTCTTCTTCCCCCTCTTCTTCTTCTCTTCTTTCACTGACGTCCCTCTGCCACCTCCGACACGCCGCGGTTGCCCACCCACCGCGATCGCCTGCCACGGCTGACACGCTCGTCCACCACGGGACCGCTCGTTTCTCCGGCACGCTCCCTCGACCGATATTTCTCCCGGATAGTCCCGCTCTCTTTCGGACGAAAAAAAAAAAAAAAACCCTCCCGACTCTCGGACCTCCCGAAAAAAGAAAGGCTCGAAATCCCTCCCTCTCGCTCCGATTTCTCCCCGGGAACGGACCAGCGACACTCCCCGGAGTAAAACCCCTATATTTCCCCCTCTCAATTCCCCCGATTTCCGGCAATTGAATTCGGAAAATCCCTCGTCGGAAAACTCAAGAACCTCGCCAAAAACCGAAATTTCCCCACGATCCTAGCCGACCAGGGCCTCGTGACGCCCCTCCCGAGCACGGCGTAGCCCAGGCGGTACTCGCCACCGTCTCCCGTGCCGTCGCCGCGGCGCCCAGAGGCGGGAACCGCCATCCGCGGCCGCCGGACTCCTCTCCTTCGCCCAACTTCATCTTCTCCGCTCACACTCCTTCTCACGGGCTCAGCCCATCTTTTTGGTTTGTGCAGGTCCAGCCCAGCAGATTCGGCCCAGCCCGCTCTGCCTAGTCCAGCCGAGACGATCCGACCCATTCCGCCTCACCTCGGGTTCGGCCCGGAACGCGCGACCCGTTTCGCCCGCAAACTCGGCCCATCTCCCGCGCGCTCGGCCCAACTCCCGCGCGCTCGGCCCATCTCCCGCACATTCGGCCCACCTCCCGCGCGTTTAGCCCAGTTCGCCCGCGCTCGGCCCAGCGCCCGTCCAGCAGGTCTGAACTATACAAACCGCCTCCTGCCAGTCCGACCGCCACATTTCCGGTTTGAACCGGGATTAGGTATATTACTCCGACTTAGTGACATGCGTAGGTCTTAATTCGTGGATAAATTTGATGATTGCGATGATAAACTTTGTGATTATCTTGTCGAAAAATTGAATAAAAAAATAAAAATAAAAATAAAAATAAAGAAAAGAACGACAAAAATAATAATAATAAAATAATTGTTTTAATTAAATCAACAAAAGCACGAATTGGAATATTTTAATTACTCGACATTAAAACCGGTTGTTTGAAGCGAGAACGAATTCACACGAACCAATCTCATGTTCACTCGGCTTTAAGAGAATTAAATCGATTAAATACATCAAAATTGGTTTAATTAATTATTCGGACTTAAAATTGACAAAATTAAGTTCTGCCGTGACTGATTTTGCTTGTTCATATGCACATGTGAATAATTAGATACGCTTTTGATCGAAATCCCGCACGAATCGGCTAATCACGTAAACACGACATTAAAAGACACAACTCTATGTTTTCTGTTTATTTATTGCAAGTCGAGCCCGGATCCCTAGGATACGATATACACAGGGTCCAACACCCTCTTTTGTCAATCAGGGGGTCCAACGCCCCCATACACCTAGCGTGCGCAACCTGAGTGCGGAATCGAGTCCTATTTCGACTTACTGCTTCGCTCCTAGTAGTGTTTATGTGGAAGACGACTCGGATCGAGTAAGTAAGTCGCGGCCGGACATGACCCGAGAGCTCGACCGATCCTACTGCTATCAAGAGAGTCACATGATTCTTTCGCCATCCGTTGGTTCGATTGGACCCGACCCCCGGCTCTCTGAGCCCGCGTTGCTTTAATTTCGGTTTCGGTTACTCAAACCACACGGTGAGCCACGAGTGGAATAACAACCGAACGCGAACCGACCGGGATTCAATTGTTGTAATTTGTATTTTATTTATTTGAGAGAACAAGGTAAGGGTTTACATTGTACATTTATTCATGTAAGAATCCTGGTCGGAGAGTGGACTGTCGGAGTGCTTTTTCGAATTTACGGTGTCAAAACGCGTAAGATGAGCGGAACTTAATTAAGTGGTAATTAAATTAAAATGGCAAGCCTAGACAAGATAGAGTACTAATAGGGCATGCGAGATATAGGCGCGCATGTAACATAACCTCCGAATTAGGAACCTCGGGTTTCGCATACCATATGCCTTAGCAATTAGGTGTACCCCGTACCCCTAGACCCAGGTAACTTGCCGGCCCTCGACCTTCGGGTCGTAAAATGACAAGTGGCGACTCCTTCTCACATGCGTCCGTCGCGCATCCCTGGAAAGGTGGACACTCCCAAGCCGCATTGCATAGGCGCGCGCATGCGTGCCCCGACGAGATAAAATTCGAGTGCGCACACAGCCCTCACCGTGGACTTCGCTGTCCCCCTCGCCACTGGCCTCTGCCTATTGGCCTCTGCCTACCGGCCCCTTTGCTGCTCCATCGTGCCCAAC
Source organism: Punica granatum (assembly GCF_007655135.1). NCBI lineage: Eukaryota > Viridiplantae > Streptophyta > Magnoliopsida > Myrtales > Lythraceae > Punica > Punica granatum. The sequence goes on along the minus strand of NC_045130.1, from coordinate 29,098,904 downwards.
CCAGCAGCGATTGGGCCTCGTTGTTGTCTGTCTCTGACTTTCAAATGACCACAGTCCCTTTCAACGGTACGTTCCTTTTCACCAAAACCATCCTGTCCATTCTATTGTTGCTCTAAAATTGGCCTTTTATACTAACCTGCAAAAATGTAAATGAACCCTCTTTCTCCCTCTGTTCCAGCCCGTCTATGATGTGTTCTTGCTCTTTACCGTTGCTGTTCTGCCGTTTCCAAAGTGCTTGATCCTTGATCAAATGCCTGTTACGATCATCCCAATCTCCACTGCGCGAGGTTATACATCTTCCCACCAAACAGGCCGGATGTCACCTCTAACAGAAGAAAGATTTTCATTGTCATCGATGAGAACTTGGCAGAACTTATCCTTCATTATCTCTAGACTTATCAGGGTATGAGAAAGGTAAACGTAAAATTCTTGCGGCCATTAAAACTGAATGTCTGCTTGTGCAAATGGAAAATCTGAAAGATATTGCACTGCCAAATGAGGAACTTTACAGTTTACAGTTTGTGTTTTCTTTTATCTGAGCCAAAGAAACATGGAATATAGATTTTCTAGAGAAAACCAAAAGAATAATCGGCACATAGTAAGCCATCAAAAAAATACATGAAACCTTCTCGTCTTGACACTTAAAATTCATATCAATTGTTTTGTGTCTCCAAAAGTCGAAAATACTTTCACGATTGAAATGCAGCGGCTACACGTCACCATAATATGCCATTGATGGGATATTCTCAATAAAGTCGGATATCTTCAGCTTCGGAGTGCTCTTGCTTGAAATAATTAGTGGCACAAAGGAACCGAGAGTTTCACCATCCTGACCACCATTTCAATCTTCTTTGCCATGTAAACTTCTTATCAAAAGCTCATCGTATTTTACAGATGCCCTTCTCTGAGATTTTCATTTAACATATCAGGATCGTCGGCGTGGAAACAATGGGTTGAAGGGAAGGCATATGAGCTGATAGATGAATGGATGGATGATTCTTTCCCGCTTTTTGGAAGTTATGAGATGCATACAAGTTGGGCTCTTGTGCATTCAAGTATGTGCAGAAGATAGACCGACAATGTCTTCTGTGCTTCTGATGCTGGATACCGAGAGTGCAACACTTCGTCAGCCCAAGGGACTGGGCTTCTACCTGGAAAGTATCTCGACAGAAAAAACATTGTAATGAATAGAAGAGAGTACAGTGAGAATGAGATTAGGGTAACTCTATTGGAAGATCGGTAAAGTCAGAACAATCTCATTTTGTGTTTTCCTACCGGCAGGGAAAAGATTTATCTTGTGCAGATTAAACTGAATAATAGCCAACTCGGTTCAAACGAAAAGGAGTTTCGAAACCGATGCCGAAATATGTCCAGAATGACAGATACTTTGTATGGATAGAGTGGTCTTCTACGGAAATCTCAAATAATAGCTTCTCTTCTGGTTTGACATCAAAGTATCATATCAAAAGATCTCTAAGTCAACTTTTCTGCTATGCCATGTATGGTTAGGTTCCATTTGTGATGCATCAATGGTCAAATGAAGCTTTCTTCAGTCCTCTGTTTTCTCCCTGTTAACTTCTTCATCAGCTTTAGCAATATTTGCCACTGTAGATTCCCCGAAGCATCCGATTTGCAGTCTTTTCTTGTTGCAGAATTGAAACTTCTATTATCTGTATTGGATTTGTGATTTGCGTATTCTTGGATTTGTGAGGTCAAATACATATTTTAAGGTTGCAGTAATATTTTGCCACAAAGTATTACTACAATAAAAAAAAAACTATACTTGAAAGTTGTAGTAATATCTGCACATTTTTTAATCCTCTTTTGCATATTCTTCATTCCACAACGTAAATAAACAAAAAAATAAAATAATATTTTTTTGCCACAAATTCTAATATTAACAGAAGGCTTGCATATATACCAAATAAAATTTATGAAAAAAATCATTTAAAGTATTTCATGGGGAAACTAAAATTCTAGATATAAACTTAGAACCCAACAATTGAGACCTACTTCTTTGAACCAACAAAATATAATATCCCACTTTACACACATTCGTTTTTAAGTAGAAAGGTTTTGGGATTTCAAATAGACTAATTCATTTATCAGAAATGAATCTCATCTAATAACAAAAGTATGAAAAAAAAATTACAATTATAATGACCATCTTTATTAATTTGACTAATTTTGTTGGTTATATGGTTACTAGATGCTTACCCGCACTACGTGTGGAGTTATTTAATAAATTATGTTGTTATTAATGTATGGGCTTAATGCATGAATTTAATAAATTATGCTGTTGGTTATTAGTGTTATTTTTTAATTAAAATGTAAAATAATAAAACAATAGAATAAATCAATTGAATGAAAAAAAAATGGAACACATTTTCAATAAAATAGAAAGAAGTGTGAGAGGGGAGAGAAAATAGTGAATGTGAGATAATGAAAAGTGCATTAACGGTTTAATGGGTGTTTTTTATGAAGTGTTAATAAGTAGTTTAATAAAAAGAAGATATAGCGCAGTGGTGCATGTCCTCACTTGTTGACCTAAAGGTCATAGATTCGATACCTGATGAAACTACCCGTGTCCCTTTATTAGTTATTTATGATTTCTCTTTAATTGTACTGGGCCTTGGGCCTCTCTTATAATCGAAAATGGATATTATTTTTCATATCTTACAATTGTGTCCCTTAATTTAATGATTGTAATAAATCTAAATATATAGAGTAAGGGTAATTTCGGGAAGTAAAAGTTAGACAAATGAACTTGTTTCTCACAAATATATAATGTAGGTAAATAAAAATTAGTAAGCTTTATTACTTAAGTACTTGCTTATATATTTCGTTATAGTTTGTGACCAATACTCCTATTGTGACATAACATTATACAATAAATTTCGGATACTCTATTTCTCTCAAGGTCCTTTTTTGGATTTAAGACTAGTTTGTAGTTTTCGGTGCATATTCTGATATCCAGAAGTGAGACAGGTAATTCAGTTTGAGTCCAGTTAGCCTATTAAGGAGAAACTCTCACAGTATGGATTTTTACTACTTACAAGACTGAATCCTAAGATTTTATTTAAGAGAAACAAATGTCGAAATGTGTGAACCAACGCATGTTATTTAAAACTAGTTTTCTTTTATTTTAATGAAAAAGGAGGTCCAAGAAGAACTCTCTTTTGACTTGACAAGTGACCTAATATAAAAGCCACTTCTCTACTTTATTTATTTTCAATTTTTTATTTCCTTCGTCATAATTTGATCATTCAAGATTAAATTCATTTTAGTCTGATTTCGACAAGCGTCTCTCTAATTAAATACTAGTCATATGGCCCGCTCTTTTGCAAATTGAATTTTAGAATTTATATTTTGGATATTGTTAGACTTTTGTCAAGTTGTTCCATTCAAGTTATGAATATGTCCCATAATAATTATTTTCCTCAAGTAAATGTGATATAATCAATGTAATTTATATCCTAATAACATTCAATCTTCTTCCTAGCATGGGAGATCTAGAAGTTCCGAATTGTTTGTGCTTTCATGTAATTGATACTTTAATAGACACCTTCCTAATGTTTTTTTGTTTTTTATTTCTTTTATCCTCTTTATAAGCATGAATATTATAATAATATTAATAATAATAATAATAGAAATAATAATAATAATAATAATAATAATATTTTATTAAAAGATATTCATTAGATACTAAACAATAACAAGGTTTTTTATAAGAAGATATTCATTAGATATTAAACAATTCTCAAGAAAAAATTAAAAAATATTTTGTTTTATTTAGAACTTATAGAGTACCTTTTAAAAATTTGAAAAGTCATTTTCAATTAAAAATTGTTATATAATGTTATTAAAAAAAAGAATCTATTTATATCTATATCCATATCTACATCTATATAAATATTAAAAGCTAAGGCGAAACACCGGATCGTGCCACATAGAATAAATGAGGGATTACATTGACTGACTATTCATATGCTCACAAATCGATGATGAACACTTGGCATAATATTGTAATAACATGTTATAGTTCATTAATATATTAAAGTAATTATATTATGAAAGAAGGTGTAAGGTCCAAGCGCTATATTTGATACAACCTTCCGAATTATTCTATAATTCTGTATTAAAATTATAAAGAAAATCTTCTTGATAAGTGATTCTAAAAGGAAATTTGAAAAAATAATATATGAAAAGTATCTAATTGTTATCTTCTTTCACGTTGACTCTTCTTCTTGTATTGCTCTCTCAATGAATAAAAATTGACCAACAAAGATGAAAAAATTCGAGAAAATCAAAGATTATTGAATAGCGTCTTTTATTACAATTCAAATTTCTACACTATCGGAGGCTCGTCGACTAGTTCCATTAATTCAGCAATCGGGCTGGTGCCTCCGAGTTTTTTCTTTCCTACTGCAAGCCTAGGGGCTCGATTGAAGAAATGGTGTCTTTGTAGCAGCACTGGTTATGAACTTTAGAATTTTTGAATTCGGGACTCCCTCAGTCCATTGTTGGTTTTAAAATCTAAAGATATTCGAATGGAATATGTGGATTAATTTTTCAAAGACTTAGGATGCCTTTGATTTGAAATTCGAATAAGGAAACTAATGTTAAAATGTAGTTGGGGAATTTATTTATTTTTTTCCCTTTTGGGTGAGTAGTTGGGAATCTTTTTTTTTTTTTTCTCAAGGGGAGTTCAGCAACCGAGTGGAGGCACCCGCCGTTTGGTGCTTTGAAATTGGAAGGCACGACCAACCAAAGGAGAAATTTCCAGAAGACGGAAGGCCGCAAGGCTTTGTTTTGGGAACATACGGGATCTTTTCATTCTCAGATGATATATTTCTTCCTAAAACCATGAACTCTTTCTTCTCTTTTTCCGCAATGAAATTTAATATTCAATTAAAAGTTGTGAACGCTCTCTTTTTGTTATTGAATGAATTACATGCTTAATATAAATTAGATGAACTTGGAAAGGACCTTTCGATTTAGCCGTAATAAGAGTAACCTATACTAATCTTTTCTTAGAAAACAGGATTATTAGATAAAAGAATTGGATTATACCTAATCGCCTTAGATAATCAAATTAGGGTTGATTCATAATGGGTTCTCGCTAATTAACATGTCTAGGAATAGAATGAAAAGTTAGTTACAAGATAGTACATTTCAATGACGCTCGAGAGAGGCACGGAGAGATGAAAGAATTATAGATTATAGATTAACAATATAGTCAGTTGATAATATGGGAGAGGAATCATCTTGAGATTCAATGTTAGGGGAAATTGTACATCCTAGGAGCCTTTGTCCTTGATTTCAATCAAGTTTAATGTGCTGTACTTTATTTAGCTTGCTTAATTTAGTTGAATTACTTGAATTTGTTGAAATAAGTTTAGTAATTATAATTAGTCAAAGATTTCGTATGAGCAATACTCTCATTACTAGTTCGATAGATGAACTTGGTAACATATGTATCTTATTGGTCATTAGGCAGGCCTAGTGCTTCAGAGTCCCGACCAAACACTTTGGGGCTGGAGTTTCTATCAAAATGGTTTATCCATTAACTGGATGAATTTACTATTCAACTTATCAATTCATTATAGGCCGGGGCTAAATCCACAACCAAATTTACTATTTATTATTGATTATTGATTGCTTCACTAAAATATCTCCATTTAATTTCTAAGCAAGTTTATGGTTTAATCCTTAGCTAGTCTTCTTACTTACGCATTCCGCGAGTGATTTCATATATATATATATATATATATATATATTGTATTTAATTTTTTTGTGAAATATATTTTAGAATTTCAGTGGAATGACAGCTTAAAGTATTATTGATGATGGAGATCATGAAATACGGTTTTTCAAATTTTTCGTAGATTGAATTAATTAAATGAATGTGGGAGTTGAGGACACTGATGTGGCACGTCCTCATCGATCCAAATGGAAGACTCCCATCGGTTCAATGGAAAGTTTTGGGAGACTCTCATGAGAGTACATTGAATTGAGCGAACAATTTCATTTATATATTTTATTTAATTTTTTGTGAGATATATTTTAGAATTTCAATGAAATGACGACTTAAAATACTATTGATGACGGAGATCATGAAATAAGGTTTTTCAAATTTTTCGTATATTGCATTAATTAAAAGTATGTGGGAGTTGAGGAAACTGATGTGGCACGTCCTCATCAATCTGAATGGAAGACTCTAGTCGATTCAAAGGAAAGCTTTGGGAGACTCTCATAAGAGTATATTAAATTGCACAAGCGATTACATTTATATATTTTATTTTATTTTTTTGTGAGATATATTTTACAATTTCAGTGGAATGACGACTTAAAATACTATTGATATGGAGATCATGAAATACAGTTTTTCAAATTTTTCGTATATTGCATTAACTAAATGTATGTGGGAGCTGAGAATGTTGATGTGGCACGTCTTCATCGATCCAAACGGAAGACACTCCTTGATCCAAAGGAAAGTTTTGGAAGACTCTCATCAGAGTATATTGAATTACACAATATATAGATTTCATGAGTCTCTCCACCAACAAATTGTTTTTTTTTTCTTTTTACTAAGTAAATCATGTTCTATCAAGTGTATAATCGTTAACTTTTCACCCCTATAGTCTATTTTTTCTCTTCTCCGTTGAATCCATTAATATCTTATCTTTACTTTACAAACTTATTTACTGTTTTTGATGATCTTTAATTTTTATGAATAGATCATATATATTCTGTTATTTTTTCTAACGATCATATATTCCATAACCCGTAATTTATATGAGCAGATGATGAACTTCTCTTCTCTTCTATTTGTGACAGATGCAATTTCTTTTTCTTTGTGAAAGACTCGGTTACTTCATAAATCATGACATATATTAATATTTTGTATTAATTAAAATCTTAGAAAAATAAAAAGAATGTCGAATGATGAGGAAAAGATGGATAAAGGTAATTTATATTTGAATTGCAATATGGAAACAAAGAAATTAGTTATTTGCTCAAATAAACTAGGAGATGGAAAATTATATATGTGACCAAATGACTTCACTAGTAGTGAAAGAAAAAGTAGGAATTGAAATTGTATGTGTCGCAAAGTAAATATATAAATAAATAAGGGGTATTTACCTAAAATGGCCCATGATTTGCCCGTTTTGTTAAATATATCCTATATTTTTTTTATCAAATCTATCGTATGGTTTACTTTTTGTATCAAATCTATCACGGCGTTATCTTTTCCGTCTACATCTAACGACCATGCTGACGTGGCGCCTACGTGGCAAGTGTGGCCCATTATCTCTCCACGTGCCATGTCAGCACGGCCGTTAGATATCGACGAAAAAGATAACGCCATGATAGATTTGATGCAAAAAGTAAACCATGGGATAAATTTGACAAAAAAAACATATGATAGATTTGACAAAACGGACAAATCATAAGTCATTTTAGGTAAAAATCCCAATAAATAAAACAAAGATAAGCTCTAATAGGATCGTGAAATTAAGGAAGAGATAATATAATTTGATGAAGTAAAATAGCAAAAGATATTGGTGGAAAGAGAGTATCATGATATTACAGATCCTAAATATTTGTGAATAAGGATATTTTTGTCAAGGAACCAATAATACTTGTGGAAATGGTACATTAGGTTGTGGAAATAGCGTCGGCCTTCATTATATTTGTCAAATATACTGCACAAAATATTAATTATTAAAATATATAAATATAAATATAAACTAGTTGTATAGGAAAGGTAGAGGATTTGTTGTTGTAGTGGTAAGTTCTTCTATACAGTGTTATCAGAACCGGACCGGACATTGAACCGGCCGAGGCATGGGTTCATGGGTTTATAGGTTCAATTGGGGGTTCGATAGGTCGAACCGCACGTTTAATTATAAAATAAATAAATAAATATTATTTTTTAAAAATAATATAAAATACAAAAAAATAGTAATATACATTAGATAATAATTAATATGATGTGTCAAAAAAATACAAGAAAAAAATTATTTGCATCTGATTGTAAATGACCCATCGAAAAGAACTGATAGTCATTTGACAGTGAAGTCACAACTAACCAAAAAAAAAAAATTGAAGTCCCAAACTGGTTTTAACATCGGTAGCACAGAAAGGGTAGTTAGCTTCATGGAACCAGCAGAGAAATAATCCATAGATGGAGAATGTACAAGTAACAGCATTCGACAACTAGTATAATTTCACTAAAGTGCATAGAATAGCAAGTTCACATGATAACTACCTCATCTAAAATTCAAACACAACATATCACAATAGCTTATTGCCGTGCTTACCAAGGTTTTTATCCAGTGTCTTTGTGAACTGGTTAAGAGTAGGTGGGACCTTCAACCTCTGCTTCAGAATCCTCCTCTTCCTCTAGATCTGAACAGTCTTGGGGAATTTGACGAATCAAGTCAAGTCCCTCTTTGGAGGCAGAGCCCCTCCAATTCCAAATTGCTTTGGCCTCTTTTCAAACAAGGGATTCGTCACCTTCTCCTGAAATAAACGACAAATTCATTAGACAAGCAAGCCAAAGTTTTGAAACAACCCCAGCAATGGCTTCCACTTTGAGCGGATGATCATTCTACAAGAATCACCTAAATTGAAGATCATGCATCCATGCCACATTCCTATAGCAGTAGTGAATGATGGAGTATGCACGTTTCCATGACAAACTATCCTCACAAACAAAAATCGAGACTTCAGATTCTCTAAAGCAATTTCTTTTACCAAGTTCAAGTTCTAACTCGACAAGCAGTCGTTAACAACCAACATTATGCATTAACGTATCGATATTCCTATCACTTCACAGAACATTCCGCTTAGCATCTACATATGATCTAGCCAAATGATAACCAACTGCTTGTCCTGTTAACAGCAACTCTAATTTTGTATAAGTAACTACAATTCCTCACTAATTTCTTCGCAAAGCATGACAGTAAACTTACCTACTTCTTCTTAGTAGCAAAAGAAGAAGCAGAGTCAGCAGACGCGTCGGAAATCGAGGATAGAAGGGAGGATGGTTACCGGTTGATTGAAGAACAACGAGTGAGATCGAGGAAACTCGTTTGGACTCTGCCTCTCAAAGGAGAAGTGGAATCAACTGTGCTCAAGCTCGAAGGAGAAGAGCCGACTGAAGTCACTGAAGATGAATCCGATGAAGAGGAGTCGATGATTGAGCTCGAAGATGAAGAGGAATCAGATGAAGAGGAGCTCGAAGAGGGAGATTGAGTCACCGAGCTGGAACTGGAAGTCGAAGGTGAAGAGAAGACTGAGCTAGGGTTTCCTTCCAAGTCCAATTAGGCCGATTTCGATTCGGGTCAAGATATTCGGGTCGGGTTTTTTTAATCCAGAACCCATCCAACCGGTCGGTTCGAATGGGTTCGATGGGTTTCTCAAAAACCGGCCGATTTTTTGGGTTTACCGATTTTTTTGTGCATTTCCGATTTTAATAGAACCGGACCGATTATAGGTCCAATTTTCGGTCCGACCGGTCGAACCGGCCGGTCCGAACCGGTTCTGATAACAATGCTTATATATGAAATATCACCTCACCAAATATGGAGAATTTATTTGAAATAGAAATAAATAGAAGTACTTTATATTTATTTTGAAATTCATTGACATTTTTTTGGGTAGATGAAATCAATTGATATTAATGGGGTTTAATGGCTTTGATGCCAAAAAAAAAAAATTTAAAAATCAATTGATATTAGAGTTAAGACCGTTTGACTTCCTTTCTCAAGGTCGTCTCTCCCCCCAACCCAGTCCGCCAGACTCCAACCACGCAGCTTTCATACTGTCTGGCAAGAGAAGAGAGCTTTGGCCTCGTCAATGGCGCCGAAGCGTTCCTTCCGCGATGATCCGCCCTCTGCTTCTTCTTCCTCTTCAGAAAGGGAAGTAGAAGAAGAGACCCAGGAAGAGGAAGAAGAGGAAGAGCCACACAAGGAAGACGAAGAGGAAGAGGAAGAGGAAGAGGAAGAGGAAGAGGAAGAAGAAGAAGATCAAGAAGAAAAGAAGAAATCACAAGCCCAATCTTCAGACTCTGAGACCGAGTCCGAGCCCGATCGCGACCGAGCCGTCAAGCAGAGTGGCAAGCCAGTCCCCGCGAAACCCGCGGAGCGGAAGAAGCGCCGTGCGGAAGAGATCGTCTCGAATGGGGAGGCCGCGCCGAAGTGGGTCAAGACCGAGTCGAACTCGGAGGCGGAAAAGAAGCAATTTTTCCAGCGGAAATGGAGCGAATCGGATGAGATGGAGGTGATGAAGGGCTTGGTCGAGTTCTCCGAGCGGAAGAAGGACAACCCGGTGTACGACTACAACGATTTCTACGAGTTGATCAAGAGAAAGATCCAATCTTTCGTCACGAAACCGCAGCTGAGGAGCAAGATCCGGAATCTGAAGAAGAAGTTCAGGAGCTGTGAGAAGAGGGCAAAGAAGGGCGCCAAGCTCAGCCCCCTGGAGGTGAATTTCCTCGAATTGGCCCGGAAGGCGTGGGGATCTGCCGAAAAGCCTGCGAAAGAGAAGACTGCTGCCGAAAAGCCTGTGAACGAGAAGACTGCCGCGGCTCGTCGGCTTGAGGGGCAGGAAGGGACTTCGGTTTCCGCTCTGTCTCATTGGTTGTTGAAGGGGATTGAGGATTTGGGTGGGGGCGGGTCCATTAATGAGGAGTTTATCAGGAAATGGACGGGCTTTGTCGATGAGAGGAAGAGGGTGGAATTGGATCAGAGATGGAGGAGGCTTCAAGAAGAGGAACTGCAGCTCGTTGCGAAGCGCGCTAGGTTGACTCACGAGCTGACTGCTCTTATTCGTCAGGCTTATAACTCAAATGTTCTTTAGCTATGAACTCTGACTCTGGCTTTTGATGGGGATTTTTGGGTCACTGTCTACTCTAGTTTAGGTATGGGTTATCACCCACATTTTGTTGCACCGACGGTTATGCGGAGTCGGCGGTTTACTGGTCTGAGTGTGACCTCTGATGGATTATAAGTGCCTAGCTAACTAGTTTCAGTCATTTTCCTTCTGCATTGTTCTTCAAGTGCACATGGATCTTCTGAGTTTTGAAACTTCTTTGCTTTATGAGTTGCCTTTGCCTAGTCTGCTTGTCTGATGTTCAATGCCATATCGACTTGGAGGTCTTTCTGAAGTGATCAATTGGTTCTTTGATTTCTCAGAATCTTCAATCTTGTTCATAGTTGTTCAGTGACCGATGAATCTGATGATTTCCTATGCAATTAGATAGACATGTTTTCATTGTCAGCTTATTTTGGAAGTCGAAAACAGCAGCTAAGGAGGAAGACAAGATCTCTCAGGTTATATCACAGGTTGACTTTCGTTCGTCGTTCATTTTCCTTTCAGTTTTTGCTGGTTGTGGCAGAGACTTTGCTAGTTCAAGGCTTGTATATGAAGATATCATTTGGAGTCTGTTTAAGTTTCCTTCACTCTACCCTGTTTGTTAAAACGAGTGAAAACATTTGTGATTAGAATTGCAATGTCAAGATAGACCCGTCCCCATGTTGATTTCATGTCGATCTCTTTACTTTCTATAGAACATGGCTTTGCCAAGGTGAGGTCTCTTGTTCCTATAGTAAAGCTGGATAAGGACCTATACTGTGGTCACTGCTTTCATCGAAGAAGGAACCATTTTCTCATTGTAGAAGAGATGGAAGAGACGATACTTAATAATTGTAACCATTTATGCCTTTGCTCGGAGACTGACTGCATCGCTCTCTTGTAATAAAATTGTTGATGAGCTGAAAAGGCTGGCCATGCTGATTTCTTTATCGTCAAAGTGAGGAGATGTTCTTTAGTGTCTCCAGTTCTTCATGCTCATTAACCAGTCCAACATACTTGTTTATCTTCTGTCTTTTAACTACATATGCAGCAATTTCAAACATGGAGAGTAATCAAATATGGATGGTTATCGTTAAAATTCTATAGTAAACAAGCTGTGCAATTCTGTCCCTGGGGACTGGCATCGTTGACATAAACCAAAATTTGGGCTGCAGAAAGTGGTGATGAGAAGCATCTGGAGAAGAGGCTGAGCAATGAAATTGACAACTTTTCTCTATTTCGTCATTAAATTGATTATATATGTATTATATCTCGCTGTTTACATGATCAATCGGGCGATAGCTAAAACTTAAGAACTGACAGAAACAGCAGATTCTATTCCTAATGTTTTCAAACTGAGAAATACAAAGGTTTCAACTTATCTAGACGATTGTTGAGAAGAGTAACTTGTTGATATCTTCAGACTCAGAGTCATCATTCTCTTCCCCTGCACTCAGAAACACAGAAATAGTCGAATCAACGATAAATTTATTGGATTTACAAGGAGAGAAGATGAGTCTTTGGGATCAAGTCGACCCTCAACTTTAACCAAGTCTGAGAATTCCTCGGGAGAGATACTATAAAATGAACTTTATATTGAAGCAAGCCATCGCACAGAATGCAACAAAACAACAAGGCGTTTCATGATGCATGCTATCCTGAAGATCGATTCAACAGCTAGGGAAGTATACCCTGAAATGCAAAGTTCTCCATGATGCCTACTATTTCCTTTCACAACTAGAGGACTATCCTGAGTCGAATTTATTTGTGCCTACAGAGTTAAAAACTTTAAAATCAACTTACTTGCTCGAGATCGAACTTGGGCTGTCCATTCATCAATGATCTGCAAAAATCAAGCAAACAAATAATTAGACTGCCTTTGGATCAGAGTGATTCTATGCTTGTGCATGTTTGTGCGGGTAGACTGGAAACTTATGTAGCACGGCTCATAATGAAGCAGAACATTGGCTACCCAGGAACCCTCTATCTGGGTAGTCATGTTAGAGAACCTCGCCAATTTATGTCGGTTGCTTGCTGGCAAATGGAGCAAAAACTTCACACTCCACTTGGAAAATAGACAACCTTCCCATCACTAGGAACAGGATTGGAATTTGAGCAGATTAGACAATTTAAAAGGAGAATATATGAAGTTCACCAAAAAAGAAAATGAGAAAAAGGTTAACCAAAATGTCAGGACCAATAACAGTTTAGGCATGTATTTTAGTGAAATTTAAAACTCAGCACTTTAATACCAGCTATTGCCGATTAGATTACCCCAGTTAACGAAGTACTCCAAGAATATAGTACCAATTTACTAGGGGTCATACATGTTGAGCTGAATGATTCATTTGTCACCAGAAAGCTAGAGTTGAATCAGAAAAGGTTCGAAAAAGAATAATGTTCCAGAGTAATTAAGCGACATGCTTATAGTGTTCATCAAGTAGCACAGAGACCTTAAATATGCTTGCAAGAAATTGTAGCTCATAGTTGGATCATTTTTCATGATTCTTAGATCACATTGACAGTATTATATGACCCATGAAACTGTGTAAAACCCCTTTCATAACTTTTAGATGAAAAAAGAACTCGGATCATCCTAAATGAAAAGGTGAGAAGGAACAATACCTGATTGAAGTTCGCAAACGCAGGATCATCATAATCACTACTTAGGGGTATTCCTGCAGATGCCTGCATCTTTCGAATCAAATTTCTATTTCCAGCAAGAGTTCTCTGAGCCTTATCAATCAAATCCTACATATTTCAAAGAACAACATGAACCATCCGCACAACATGGCATCAAGTAATCTATCCGTTGAAATGAAACCACAGTTGGCAAGATCTTTTCGAGAAAAAATAAAACATTTGCTTTGCTGACTACTGATGCTGTGTTATGATGTCTATCTTGCTTCCTCATAAGGCTGCCCATAAGTGATCGTAAACCAACACAATATTTATCATTTGAATTGAAGTCCAACTGGATATCAATCCGTCAAGCAGAAAAGTTATTTAAGGGTTGGCGGGCGTTGGGCAGAAAAGAAAGGGAACCTGTTTGGCAGCAAGAAGTTCTTGGCATTGATCTTTCAGTGTTGATAGATCGTCCTGAATTTTCTTTATCCTGGAGACAAGTTTTCCGGGATTAGCCTGCAAAAGACAAAACCAAATAACACCATATTGAACTTGGCACCAATCCTTCTGTTCTCTACCTTCCTTTCCGGCATATATTCAAATGAAAATCCGAGGAAATGAAAATCCAGGGTGGGGAATATGAAATACAGATGTTCTTGTGTGCGCTAATTTTTGGGAATATGAAATTTCCATCTTTAGATGAAATTCGTAAAAACAGAAACTATGTTCCCATTGTTTAATGTGTCATCTTCAGTTTCCACTATACAGTCCCTCAGACAACCACATAAGAAGTTTATCATCAAAATCCATTCTTTCCCTAAGCCCTGACACCAGAATTCGGCAAAAAATAAAAAATGAAAATCCAAAGCTTGAGTTCCTTCCATGGATGCTGAAAACTATTCCATTTGGTCAACGGGAAGCAGGTAGACTCATATATAAACCTATGACCTACTCCATCTCGAGCAAATCGAAATCCCTAGTCGATACGCAGAAGAAAGGGCAAACGGAGCTGGAGATCCATGAAATGAATCCCGTCCGGAATCTATGAAATCACAGGATAGGCAAATGAGGATCTGCTTACATTGTCGGGGTAAATCTGCTGAAACTCCCTCTCGAGGCGGTGCTGGACCACCGTGAGGTCATGGCTCGCCTTCGTGAAGAGATTCGTCAGGTTGTCGACCGCTTGGTGACCCATCTTAGTTACACCTATGGAGCTCCCCGGTGAAGGTTGTGCGGTGAAGCGGAGATTGATCTCCACAGTGGAGAGCTTCGATTCGGACGGAAACTGAGGGGAGGGGATGGAGCTGGAGAACGAAGCAGCGGGAGGGTGTGGGGGAAGCAGAGGTTTTTGAAAATTTAAGGAGGTTTTTGTTTTGTTTTTTTTCAGTTTTTTTTTTTGGGAGAATTTTGATTTTAGAAAAATACATCGGACACTTCAATGTTTGACGTCATTCTCAAACCGAGTCTATCCTTTGAAAATTACTTGAGAAAGCCTCAAGTATTTACTTTCGTTCCAATTCTAATCCATAGTCAATTTTACCGACAAGACGTGGCACGTAGGTGGAACCCAAGTTAATATAAAATAGGTATATTTCAGGAATTTTTATTCTAAAAATTTTAAAAATTAAAGAAAATAAAATCACATCCACATTGAGGGTGGTTGGGTGCAAATACGTAGAACAATGGTCGCCGGCAACGCTCCCACCTTGATAATGTTGGCCAACATTGAGATCCCGACTGGGATCTTTATCTCGAGGGTGGTGGCCCCATCGGTGATCACCACCATAGACCATCTCCACTGGGCATTTTGGACGTGTCTTTCCATGTCACGTGTCGTATAGAGAGACGCACCCACTGTTTCTCCCTGATGGAGCACACCACGCTCGTGGTCTGTAAAGAGATTCCACATAGCCACTCACGTGGAGGCTCGTGTCGAAAGCTACTCAGCAACTTTTACTCTTTTTTTTTAAGAGACTAGCAAAAGACGGCTCTTTTTGCCTTATGAGGCCCTCTGCTCTAGTCACGTGGCATGTAACAGGTCACACGATTACTCTTTTTTTTTTAAGTGTGAGGGCTTTTTAACTATCAAAAAAAAAGAGTGGGACTATAATAGTGACCTGATTAGAGACCGATCATTGGAGTTTCGAGTCTCTTCTTTTTTCGGGAGTGTCTCTCATCTATGTGGGGATCAAAAATCAAGCCCACTTTAGAGACTATTGTTGGAGATGGTCTCAGGAAATAAGCTAGCAAGTGTATTTAAGAGTCATTGACGACCTCATTATCCAAAGTGGTGACTGGCACCGAGGCTACTACCCTCAAGATTATCCCTCAATCTCAACAAAAATATTGGGGTGGGGTTCTTGCCTACAGCCGCCACCCCCGGGAATGAGCTAGCCGGGGACTTGAGGATGGCAATCATTCGGGAGATTCCCACCCATGGCAAGCACCCACCTCAACAGAAACAAGCAAGAATGGGTGTGTTTTCTAATTTCTTTTTGTTTTCAATTTTGGTATTAAAATATATTAAATATATGTATATTACATTAAATTGAGCCCTACCCACGTGCCACGATCATTTTTCTGCCAATTCTATTGGAGAAAATGACAATGGCTAGATTTTGAACGAAAATGAACTGTTGAGTATTTTATATAATGTTTTTAAAGATGGATTAAATTTATAACAAGCATAAAATTTGGATTGTACGGTATAATTTTTTCTTTTGATTTTGCACCTTAAAGTTTGAAGTTGGGTCTATTACACCCCACAATTCCCATTATCTCTAAATAAGGTGCATTTGAGTTCAAGTATTGTTGAATTACTGGGGATGATTAGAATTTGGAAAAATTGAACTGCTATCAAAATACCTATAATATTGGTCGGAATGCGAAATTTGTTGTCTTTAGTTGGTATATTGGATTGCCATAAAAATATAAAGAGTAATATGATATTACAATGTTTACTATGCATAATAAATTGATGGAAAATTGTTATGATTTTATACTAATTCCCGTCTTTAATAACTGCAACATTCTTTAAGAATTATCACGGCATTGCTCTTCTCCGTTGACGCGGGCCACCATAAGGCCCGTTCGAGACTATGGCTTGGTTTGGGATTGCACTTGCAGATGAAGAAGTATTGAAACAAAATTATTAAAAAATAAGTATTGGTTTTAGAATAAATTAAAGTATTTTTAAGAAATTAATTTAAAACTACTGAAAGTAAAAAATACAATTATTAATACTTGAAATAAAATAAGTATAAGCAAATTTCATAAGCACATATTCACTTACTCGAGAAAATCATGTTTACAACCGTAATTTCAACCCAAATCATAGTTTTAAAAACTATCACCAAACACCAAATATGTTTAAAATTATAAGGAAAAGAGAGTATGAAATCTCTTACCGCACTCTCAAACGAACTCATAGTTGCAAACCCTTGTGAGAGTGTCATTAATCACGCAGGACCAACAAAGAAGGTCATTTATACTTAGTGGTGTGTCCACCCAAAATGCCCCGCGGGAACTCTCTGGCACACGCTCGTGGCAGTTAGGTTGTTAGGCGTGTCAGGGCGCAATACTAAGGTCGTGAGGTGGCAGAATCGCCAACCATCCTCATCGATCTAGCGCGTGGCGCCTCGTTCCCTGAGGTCCGAAAGACTAATCGGCGGCTGGGTTTTCTCATAAATGAGTTGGTCGAGTGCGTGATGGTTAGATGAATTACAGACGATGTCGCGGTCAGGAGGGAAATGCCGTTTCAGTTCTCCCAATGTGCGCATGATTGTATAGCCTGACTCTTGAAAGGAAACAACCTAGAAGCTGACCTCGTAGCTAGCGAGTCACGGTCCAAGGAGCCCGTGATTAGCACGGTTTCGGCTACGGATAGCGGAGAGAAGTAAGCTAAAGGCCGAAATCTTAGCTTAGTAACTAATTCTACCCGGAAGCCAATATTAGCCCTGAACAACGAATCGGTAATTGGGTGACCTCGAAATATCGATAAGGTTATTCCGAAAAGCGATTTAGTGCATAGAAGATAAAATGTGGTGAGGAATTTAGATATTAAAAGTGCAGTGGGATAAGTAAAGATAAAAATAAAAATGCGTGATTGACTAATATGCCGAATGGGATAATACAATAAATGTACTTAGCTTTTATAGGCCTACCACTAGAGTGCCGCACATGAAAACGAAATCGGAAAATAATCTAGCAAACAAGCAATTAGCTAACCCTAAGACAATGTGGGAAATATCTTCCACTTATTTCTAATTAAGCAAAGCAAATGGAAGGAAACAAAATAAAATCCAATGCCGCACGCCCACATTCCCATGCAATATTCCTTCGTATATATCTCTTTTGTTTGGCCACAAGAAATCTTCCAGGCAACATCTCCTCCTTTCCAATTTGCAATCTTCTGCCCGTGGGAAGCAAATTAAATTCCAATCTTCGTACGTGTCCAATAACTCGTCCACGTTCATTTTTACCTTTACTTGGAAATGAATCTGATAATTTCCATCCTTGCATCACCCACCCATTCGGGGTTGTCTAGACTGGGTTGTGCCACGGATTCGGGTCGTTTCTATCGTGGGCTTCAATTGCGGGCCAGGTCTAATAGGTATCGTGGGCTTAAATCGATCTATTTACATGTCAAGGCTCAACTTATCGCGAATTGCAGAAAATCAGTGTAAATACGGTGTTAATTTTTTGGGTAAATTGTACCAGTGGTCCAAAAAGTTTTATAAATATTTCAAGTTAGTCCAAAATGTTTTTTTGATAACTTGTTAGTACAAAAAATTTCAAAACCATTTCAATGTAGTACATTTCGTCAATTACCCCTTACGCCGTTAACATTTTGCTGACGTGGCGCGTCCTATGTGTCACTTTTGTTACGTGGAACCAATCATAGTGCGTCACGTCATTTAAGAAAAAATAAATTTTGAAAAAGTAAAAATTAAAATACATAAAATAATAAAAAATACAAAAAAATACAAAAAAAAATTTAGAAAAAAATTCAAAAAAAATTATTTTTAAAAATTTTAAAAATAATAAAAAGTTTTAAAATTTTAAAATTATTTTAAAAATTGTTTAAAAATAATTTAAAATTTAAAATTAAAAGTTTAAAATTATTTTAAAATTTTTTAATAAATTTTTTTAATTTTACTATTTTTTTGTATTTTTGTATTTTTTATGTATTTTTATTGGACTTTTTCAAATTTTATTTCATCTTAAATGACGTGGCGCACTATGATTGGTTCCACGTAACAAAAGTGACACATAGAACGCACCACGTCAGCAAAATGTTAACGGCATCATGGACAATTGACGGAATGTATTACATTGAAATAATTTTGAAACTTTTTGTACCAACAAGTTACCAAAAAAACATTTTGAACCAACTTGAAACATTCATGAAACTTTTTGAACCACCTATGCAATTAATCCTAATTTTTTAGGTTAATTATGTACGACCATATACTATGAATTTATAACTCATACGGGAATTTGTGATTCCAAAAGTGGTTCATGTTATAAAAATCTGAACAAAATGTAAGCACAAATTAATTAACAATCCATAGCATCAATAATTAGACATGAAGCCCTCAGCAGTACCTACTAATTAATCTCCCCTATAATTCGACCGTTTATCCAACTAATTAATCATAATGAATCTTGAAAAAGAAAAAGAAATGTGGATATGTAATTTCTTGCCCGAACTAATTGCAGATCATGTGTTAGTCCTAAGCGTGGCCACCGTGCTGACGAGCCGCACCTGCATCGGCTTCTTTCCGCGTAGCCCTGGCTGATACGTAATAAGCAATCGTGAACAATCCATGGATGAAGCATAATATTCCACCGATTGATAGAAGTCGATGGTGTGATATCCCACATGATCTCCTCGATTTGGAGTTGGATATTGCCCCAACGATCAGCATCGAGAATGCAACAGCCAAGATTATCCTGCATTTTTAATAAGTTCACGACATAATTCAGGTCACAGTTATGTATGGTCATAGGACTTTTAATCTACGAAAGCGATGAAATTGACATAACCAGTTAGATATACTTTTCGTTTTCTGTTCAGAATTAGTAAAAATCGATCATCGTAAAAGAACATATAGCCGAAACTATAAAGAAGAGCGAGCTGAAAATATATGTACCAAGAGAAGATGAGGGATGCTACGGCTAGTTGCTTGTTGGCAGAGGTGTTATCCAAATCTTTCTTGGACCAGATGCAAATGCAACCTCCGAGCAAATTCCCGATTGCATGAGCTACGGCAAGGAGTACGGCGGCAGCCAATCCCAGCTTAAAGGCCTGGTAGCTCGGGTCTCGGCATTCGAATATCCACACTTTTAAATGTTTGACCTGCAGCGTTTAAGGAAACTAAAACCCCTAGTCGTATGTTCCAAAAGATCGCTCTTCGGCGACTCGACCGGTGATATACGATGAGGCTATAAAAAAACTTCATCATCATATTTTGTGAATTTGGAAATTAAATTGAAGGTAAAAAAAAAAAAATCTGTGACATCCCACTTTTCACAGTTTCGCATTGGAGGGGAGGTTTATTACCTTGTTCTGGGCAATTTCAGCCTCGATGCCAAGTATACCGGCAACAACATCCATGGCCATTATAAGCAGACAGACTAAGAACCCGGCGTTCTTCGGCATTATTTCTTTCTACTATGGTCAGCTTGAAACTTTGGAAGAGAATCTTTATCCCTACCCAGAAAAGAGTGAAAGAAAAAGATGTTCTTGAAGAGGCGACAATGAGTATGATCAGCCGATTGTGAAAAGAGCGAAATGTCTGAGCAGATATCTTATAGTTCAGTCCTTCGCCTTCCCCAAGTTACCTAAGCCTCGACTTAGGCCGCCGGAAAATATGATCACAAGTGGATTCAAATAAAGCAAAATATTACAGAAGGAAAAGGTAGTCATTAGCTGTGAAATGTGAGATTTGTTTAAAAATGAAGAGAAAAGGTTTCCTTTGGGGCTTTCCTTCTCCTTTATTCTCTTCTGTTGCTTCATCCTTTTGCCTGGACATTCCGATTCCTTCCATCAAGGAGAAGAAAAGGAAAGGAATGGAAAGCAGGGCATCGATCGGTGACTTGACACCCACTGACTACTTTCCTCAATTCTCAGGCAGATCAAACCAGTTGGTTTGATTCGATTCATATTTGTTGAAACGAAAGCTTGTTTATAACATATTTGCAGAAGCTTGTTGAGTATACCTTTATAGTGAACGAATAAATTCTTACACGCTCATGTGTTCGAATTAAAAGTTACTGTTCAGCCACTGCATCGATACGGACATTCCAAAGACGATATCGGCGGCACAAGAATGCCAGCATCAAGCCAAGGCAAAACAGATGCAGTTATCCCTTAATAAGAAACATGAAGTTTTTAAGCGTGACAACAGTCGGTCATTACTCAAGCGTGCCTCGTTAAATGATGACAAACTCGATTGATGTTATCTCACTTGTACTAAATACGGATTGCCGACTGTCGTCTTATGTGTAACACTTTAGAACTATACAGATGTGATTGTAAAAAGTCTCTAGACCTGTTGACACCATATTTTGGATTTTTCTGACATTAAGGCCCAATTGATGAGGTTGAGGTAAATGACCCATTGCAATTTGAGACCGAACAAGTTTTTGGACCTTTTGAATTTAAATTGAAGTCCAACTCAATTGAAGGTTATATCTAGCGCCATAGAATTGTGGAAGTCTGATAGACTTTTAGAGCCCAACCCAATTATATCAAGAATCAAAAGATAAGAAGAAAACGTCAGTTTTAAATATGGTCATACCATGTAATTAAGTGTCCTAGAGTTTCCTTTTGTGCTCGTCAACTAATAGTAACATAACTTAGCTTTACCCCACCTTAATAACAAAATAACAGTTTTAAAATAATATTGATAAATAGCGATAGTAATGACAATGACAATAATAATAAAAAAGTAATTAGTAACTTCCAGAAAAGCAATTGAAAATAAGCCAACTCTCAATTCATTTGTTTCCTTTCTCTGCATCTAAGGTTATCAAAACAAGTTTTCAGGTAGAAATTATCGACAATGTACAAATTGTAATGTAAAAGGAAACGATATAGAATTATAAATTTTAATGAAAAAGGAGCCATGCTTAAATGATATTTTAATACCAAAACTCTAGCTAAAATTAGAATCAGTATACATTTGCTGACTTAAAAAAAATCGTGATGCGTAGTTACGTGTTGCAAGCGTGCCAGAGATGATAGATCTCAAGAGAAATAAACGCAAAACTCTAATCTCTAATAGAAAACGATCGGTTTAGGACTTCTTATGGCAAATGACTTAAAAATCTTGTGAAAATTTAAATAGAACTCCAGAAATTAAGCAAGTGCAGGAAAGTAATATGGTATGAAATGAAACTTATTCACCAACAACGAGTATTTACAAAGAGTACTGCTTGTCGAGATATTGAAAATATGGACAGATTGCTTGTTGGAACTGAAATGAACGAAACAAATTACTTGTCGGAACACCTAATAGGATCTAAACAACTGAAAACGAAACTGCCTGAACGAAAGAGTGCTGCTGAAGAGTTTAAGCTTCGTATGTCGTCTAATGTTTGTCGTTGGTTGAGTGTGTCCTTCAGCTTCATGGAGCCTCTGTTGATAGAGCTTAAACCCTTGATTTCAAGCACTTGGAACTGACTTCCAGTGGCACCTCTCAGTGGGCAACTGGCTTCCTATTCTCGAGGCCCAAGTGAAATTTTCAACGTAAAAAACCTGTGCAGATAAAACCAATATTATCCACAATTTTCCTTATTTGGGCTCGGGCTTTAATTAACTTCTTTGACCCGATCATCTCTTCGGCCCAAATGTAAACGGGTTTTAATCCAATTGCATGGACTGGGCTGCAATTTCGGGAATCCCGAAGTATTGCGTGAACAACATTAAAGCAAAATGGATGCTTTCTCCTATTTATAAATTTTCACACTTTGCGCCCGGTGAGAACAAGTGAGAATAGAGGAAATCACGAATTTCACGTATTTTTTGAGGGGGTGTTCTTTATTGTTTTGAGCTAACTAACATTTAGTTAAATGCTCTTAGATTAGATTTAACGGGGATAATAAATTAGCTCAGTATGTAGCTCGTGCACTTGAGCTTTCATTATTTTTATTATGCGAGTTTGCAAAAAGTTAAGTTTCAGTGTCAAGTTGACTCGCTATGAAAGTGGAAATATAAAATCATAAAAACATTGTAAGAGTTGGAATTGGCATTTTGGTTTAGAATCAAGCAACAATATGCATATAAACATACATAGAGCTTAAAGCGTTGCTCTATAAAAAAAAAAAAGAGTCATATAAACGTAATTTTAATCCGTCAAATGCCATCTAAGCGAAACAGTAGTATGATATATCACCATGAAAAATGTGCAATATTGTATCACCACGTAAGCATCCCACTTTCCTTTTTTGCAATTGTCAACCTATAACAACAACGATTTATCTTTACGATTGACGATAATAATAATAATTATTATATTAATAAATAAAATTTTATGATTAATAATAAATAAGAATAAGGGTTAATTCTAAGACAAAACCCATACTTTACTTTTTTTTTTGCTCGAATAAAAAAAACTCATACTTTAATCTCTTCTTAAATATAGTCAAAAATGATATTTTTTGAATTTTAAAGCACATGCTTTGAAAATTATTTTGTTTATAACTATCTGTAACTTCTGTTAACTTTTTCATTAGAAAATATTTTTATTTTATTTTTAAAAATGAAAAGTAATTTTAAAAATACAAAATTGAGGAAGTGAAAAGAAAAAAAAAGCAATAAAAAGAAAGATGGTCGAAGTGGAGTAGGGCTGGTAGTAAGAGGCCCTCAGACTACCACCACGCCAAGATTTGAAAATTTGTTCAAAAGAAGAGAGGGAGGACAATATCTAGAAAGTGTTAGGCCAAAAGTTCCAAGACATCCTGCTCCCTCTGGCCTCTACTTGTTCTACCATCGTTATTGTGTCTGCTTTTTTTTTTTTCAACAATATTTTTCATAGTTTATAAAATGACCATCGACACCTCCTCCTTTATAAGCCACGCATAATCCCTTATTTCGTTGATTTCTATTGTTTTTTTTCTTAAATTTGGTCAGATTTGGTTCAGATAAAGAAAATAAGTAACCGGTCGATTTGTGCAGTTTTATAACGTATGATCCACACAACAAAGTGAATATTTTCTTGATGTCACGTCAGCAAAAGGAGTAGTAGGGTGTGACTAATTTTTGAAAGGAGAGGTGCCACAAATCAATTTACAAACTATATGAGTGTCGTCGAAATTTACCTTTTTTAATTAATTTTTAATAATGATGAAACGCATAAAACTTAATGAAAGAACGAAAAATACGCCATTGGCTATAAACAAACAAATTTGAAACTATGTGCTTTAATTTATAAGAACTTTCATTTTTAGTTATATTTATGAAAGGATAAAAGTATTGTGCTTTTATTTGAAATTAATAATAATAATCTATACTGTTACATATTTTTCTATCGATCTCACTTTCACTTTCCCATATTACCCATATTAATTTTCCTTCCAATGTTAAGGGACATAAATTTGAAGTTAAAATAGTAAAATTATTCATTTTACCAAAAAAAAGGTAAAATTATTCACAATAACCATTTCATTGATTCGTTCTCTGGCTCGCTCTCGCTCGGTTTTTCAATTTTTTTTTCTCTCTCACCTCTCTTGTCCTCCTATTAGATGTCTATTCCTTCCCAAGAAGATGAAGTTGAGCAATATTTTTACTGTTTTAATGATAATTCTACTATTGCGATTCAATTTTTATAGAAAGTATTAGATATGAGATATAGAGGGTACTGTAAACATTTATTATGCTTAAAGCGATATTTTTTAGCCAAATTGATAGTTAAATATTATTTTTTCATGTTATTTCACTTTCAGTGCGGGTATATTTCTAATAATAGTGATAATAATAATAATATTTTAGAGACAAAGCAATTAGAAATGGGGGAAGTCCAATTTTCGCATGCCTCCTGCGCCACTTCTCTTCGCATCATCTTCGTCCTCCCGCTGCTGGGAACTCTCTCTCTCTCTCTCTCTGTGCTGGCCGATATCAGAGAGAAGCCCTAGACCGCCATATCCAACACCCGAACCCCTCCGCCGGATTCCTCTGCAAACCCCCTCAAGAAACACCCAGAAAGGCGGCCGGCTCACCGGAACCGGGGAGAGAGAATGTCGAAGAAGAAAGCCGGGGGTAGCACTATGACGCTCAAGGACTTCCATGGCGGCTCCATCCCTTCCGATCTCCCCCTCCCCTCCGCTCCCGGCTCGTAAGCCCCTACTCCCCCCCCACACTCCTTTTCTTTCCCTGTCCATTCCCTTTGGTAGTTCTCGTTCCCATTTCTGTGCATGTGAAATGCCCCTGTTCATTGGTTCGTGCGATTTGGCTATTCTTTCGCATCCATTCGAGATCGATCCTTGTTATTTAGCTGTTAGATCTGTTCTTCTTTTTAATTGTGATGGTTCAGTCTACACTCAACTAGAAGCAAATGCGACGTTCAATGTTGATTTCTGTTCTTCTGTGGCCATTCTGTTGATTCTGATGAAAGTGGATCTGATACCATTGGGAAATCACTGATTGAACTCTTAACAGGCCTGTGAGGCCGTCGGACCGCCCGGGTTATGACCGTCCTGCTTCATGGGGCAACCCTGCTGGCCGATCTGATCTCAGGTCTCGACTCAATACCGGGACTAGGAATTTTGATGACAAGACCCCTTTTCTCACCCCTATTGGCCGTAATTTCGACGAGGATGAACGGAAGCCTCTTGATGGGGTATCAGCCCCTCGGCGAATGATCAGCGATGACAGCTTTCGGGCCTCTGCTGGACGTTTGGAGCTGAAGCCCCAGCAATTCTCGCCAGGGAGACCATTGGGGCAACAGGGGCCAGCTCAGGTTTCGCCATTGCCGAGTCAGATTTCTTATTCGGGGAGAGTTTCTGGGGGTCAGCCTGGGAGTGTTGGTTCTCAGAATGTGTACGCAAATAGTGGGCCGGGGGTAACGGGGTCTGTCACCAACCCATGGGCAACAAGGAAGGAGCCTACAGGTGTTGCTGAATCAGTTCAACCTGCATGGTCTGCATCAAGTGCTACTTCAAAGCTGATTCATGCTAGTGCACTCGAGAAGGTTTCATCGGGCAGATGGCAGTCTAAACAATCAATCCCACATGAGGCAGATGTGGAAGTTATCAAACATGCTGAAGAACCTGGATTGACTTCCAAGGGCTATGATGATGCCAAGTACAGCAGCAGGGTTGATGCAGTGGGAGTGAGGGAATATGTTGACGGAGCATTGCCTAGGCAGATGGAGAGGAGTCTTACTATTGGTGAAGGGGTTCGTGGTGCTAGAAGAGAGATGTCAGATGGTGAAATGCGTGAAGAGCCTTTTTATTCTGATGAGAAAGAAAGGAATGCAGTTATTTATGGTGAAGCATATCAACTGGGGCATGCAGAGGGTAGAATTGTTCGGCCAGAGTTCCAGCGTCCAATGTCTGCAGAAGCTGTGGAGAGACCGAGATTGAGGCTTCTTCCTCGGACAAAGCCAGTGGAGAACCCTGAACAACCATTTGCTGAGCTTAAGCAGGTATAGCTTTTAGTGGATCTGTGGCCCTCCCTCTTTCACTCCCTCATTCACATGACTTTTGGCATTTTGATTGACTTGGTGTTTCAGAGGCCGGAATCTGCTCATTCTGAAAACATCAGCGCACCTGGTGTGGAGAGTGGAAGTCAGACAGTAGAGCGGCCAAAGTTGAATCTAAAACCAAGATCACAGCCAGTTGAACACTCGGAAGGGATTGCTGATCGGGATAGGTTGGTAATATTATACCATGTTGTTCTTTAATGTGTACAAGTCTGAGCTGTTATATACTGTTGATGAATGTCACATCATTGGGGATCTGCGGTCTTGCATAAATTGTCATTTCCCTTTTATAGTAGATTTTAACTCTGAGGCCCTTAGTTTAGATTTTCATAACCATTTCATAAACACTATCCATTGACTGTTACAGGGGAGGACGTCCATACATAGTTCCTTTTTCTATGGCCATTTCAGATCAGCTTGCCATGCATGTCCAGTTAGCATCCATCTGTTTGGTATCGGCTCAGAGATTCTATCTTTGCTGTAGCATGGGAGCTACATCTTTTGTCTTCAAATTTTTGTTCATGTGCTATGGTAAATTGTTCTTTTGGAGTCGTGAGATGCCATCACATGCTAGGGTACAGTTAATTCAGTATTGGTTGGACTATTTCCTGCTCTGAACTTTTGTATATGGTCAGATAAGAGAGGTTGGCAGATAATGGAGATTCCTTAGTTACTTTTTGTCCTCTTTTTTTTTTTTTTTTTTTTGGGGGGGGGGGGGGGGGGTGGGGTGGTGTCTTTTTGGCTAGCAAATGAGGAAAAAATTGAGGGAGAATGTTGGAGATTCACTTTTCCCTGGAGACTTTCGTTCATGGAATTGATATTCAGTTATCTGTTCTGGTCACATTTAAATAGAGTTCATGGAGATTATAATATTGAACTGTGATCTTGGTGCATTAAGCAGTACAAGATTGAGAAAGCATTGATTTTGTTCATTAATGTGCTGTAGAAATCCTTTTTATGCTTCGTGCTTTTATGGTTCGTGAACTTTATGAGATTATCCTTCAACCTATATTGGCGGTTGCCTATTCATCATGGACCTTGGGATAGTTAGATTTTGCTGAAATATGAGAGAGCTTGCTGCTGGTTATCCTTTTCTTTTTGTGGATAAGTAATTGCTCTGATTATCAGTTGCTGTTTGTTAAAGATTGCCAAGCCTGTGAACTTTATTGGATCCCTTTAATGTGGCCAATTATTCATGCTCTTTTAGGATGTCTTTGCATTGCTTTAGTTTTGCTTTCTATTTTCTACTGGAGTTTTTTTTGTTTGAAGCAGTCGGTGTTGTTAAATTTGACGGCTTTCATTTGATTAATTATTGTCCGTGATGACACCGGCTTGTTGGTGTTGCAGGAGTTCAGTCTTTGGTGGTGCTCGTCCACGGGAGCTGGTGAGTATCCCTTTACCTCTACTTTTTAGGGTTTCATGTAATGAAAATACCATTACAACTAGTAGGGAAAAACTTCCATCACTTAGAGTTCTTCAAATCTGTTATAAGTGCTTATTCTGTTGTCTGTTTCTGGTTTGGGTCGGTATTGCTGGATCCATGTATCAAAATGGGTGAGGAGATATCTGGCTATTTGAGAAGTGTTGCTTTTTGGTTCTTCTTGACCTCATGGTGATCTTTATCATTTAATATTGTTCTCTCAGGTTCTAAAGGCGAGAGGAGTTGATGATGTCAACATCGACAACTATGATTTGGGCCAAAGTTCTGAGAGGTAATGACTCTTAACTCTTTTACCTTTTATTTTTTGGGCAATCAGTCCTATTCTGAATATATCTAAATTGCTTCCTAAAGGGCTAAACAAGTTGGCACAAAAACTGAGCGGGCCCCTGGGAATGTGACACCTACCCACTACGGTGAGAAATCCGAGAGGCTCTCTGTGGATCAGAGAAATGGACGAAAATTTGAGAGGAAGGACCAGCAGGCAGAAGATAGAAGTGATGCACAGAGGAGGAACTGGCGAAATGAGAACAGGAGGAACACGAGGGACAACACAGACAGGCAGCAGCAGCAGCAGCATCACCACAACCAGCAGGAGCGGCGACCTTCTCCTGAGATCTGGCGAAAGCCAATAATGGATGAGCCGAATTCCCAATCTCCTGAGCCAGGGGTGAGGTTTGGGAAAGCGGCCTCAGCTGCTGAGCTGGCACAAGCGTTCTCTCGGCCTTATTCAGCCCCAAAGGCTCCCGATCAGTTGAGGACCTTCCAGGGACAGAGCCAGGGACAGATACCTTTTTCCAGACTCACAGGCCAAGCACCTCGAACACAGATCAATGGGTACTAAGAAAGGTGTGCGTGTACGAGGTCTCCTCTGATTTGGCACTGTTTGGTGTCTGGAGTAGGATTGAATTTTGTGCAATGTGGAGAGTTGGGCCTAAATGGGTGGGCGTCATTTAGAGTTATTTTGAGGTCTCTCCCTTTCTATCATGTTTATTGAAAGGACAAGTGGGTTAACTGGATGCACTGGTTACTATACTGTCTGATGCCCTATTTTCGGGCTTATTAGGCTTTACTTGATGTAGTGGCAATTGATTTGCTCGATTACAAACGGAAGTTACAATCAGTCGCCAAAATCTATGTGTTGGACGAGCTGCTTCTAAGTTATCTCGAGGAATGAAATGTTGAGCCAGTTGGACTAATAATAATCCCACGAGTGAGCGTGGCTGCTCTGTTTGGGGCAGTTGCATGTGGTCTTTACTCACTGTCATAGTGTCATGCTTTGGATGAATTCTTATAGGCCGTCCTTTGAGATTTTATGTTGAAAATTATAACCAGTAGCTCGGAGCTAGTGTGGAGTACGAGGATAAAGCCATATCATATATACATATATTCTAATAGTATAATACTTTATAGGGTTACATATCATTTGCAAATTCAGGTAATCTTTTTTTCCCCTTGATTATGGTTTGGGAACCAAGTTTGATATAACTTATCTTATCTTTACTTTTTCATCAATTCAACAACACAATCATTACTTTTATATATATATATTATATATATATATTGATTTAATAATAAATTCTCTCATATAATTTTTCTTATCTATTATTATAATTAATTTTTTATTATTAAAATTTCCTAACCATTTATTACTTTTCATACAATTCAACAACACAATTATTATTTTTTTTTATTTTTTTCAATTTAATAATAAATTATCTCACATATTTTTCCGAACTACTTTTGTCTTCATCTCGTAAAATCAAACTCTACTTCATTACCAAACACATACTTATTGTTTGTTTTTTGTCTCTGTATACAGGAAATCTTAAATATTTTTTCGATTCATCTTTTCGTATTTATTTGTCTCTTCTAACAATCAAATTATACTCTACAACAAGAAACTATCTAAGTTAAAATATTAGAAAGGAACACTCCGTGATTGTTAGATTCCCTTAGTTGGGATAGTCACAGAGGGCTAATAGCCCGACCTAGCCTTTTTAATTATCAAAAAAAAAAAGTTAAAACATTAGGAGCTCAAGTAAAAAGCTGAGCCAGAAAAATTTAAAATAAAAAAGAGCTCAAGAAATTAAAGAAATGATGACCGTCAAAAGAATAAATACATTTATATTTTTCTGTGTCTCGTCTGAATAAGATCACCGAGTTCATTTTCCCCCCTTGCTAATATTAAGTTCACGCCCTCATATATCTTCTAAAAATCGACAGCTGTATTTAGCTCAAACTTTTAAAGTTTTATTTGAAATTCGTGTTAATTGCGGCATTAGTTATGAACTAATTTGACTGTTTTTACCACATCTAGCAAGAACTTTTTTTTAAAAAAAAATCATAGGATTACATGAGTTATGATCAATTGTACAGTACACACAATATAATTGTTCGGGTACTTCTCATTGATTGTACCGAGTACATTGTCATAGCAATATGTGCACGATAGTCACACTTGATACACACCGCTGGTTTTATGAGCATCAATTGTGACGGAGCTTTGGATACTGGGAGTGATGTGGCAAGAAGTTTAAGCTTGCGCGGGTGGCTGTAACTCGAGAAATTGGCCCACCCATATCTAATCGTGCCTTGGCAAATCCCTAAACTCGGGCTCAGTATGGATTGGTATGAATACTACGAGTAGTAAGGTCCATGCATCGTACATGCTAATGCACATCATACATTTTATCTATCCGCCACTCCTCCCCTCCAGCGTTGCAGTGGCCCATCGATTCACCGGTGACATTGGCCGGGACGGAGGATTGGCTACCTGCGAGTCCCCTTCCAACGCCCTCTCTTTCTCCCTTTGAACTATCGAGTTTCATTTTTATTTACTTTTTAGTTTTTTTTTAAAATTTTATTAAGAATACTTTTCATTTAAATAAAGTTTCACATCAGTATTTTTAATAAAAATAGCAGGACCAAAAGTGAACTAATTGGAGAATGTCGAGAACTATATTCACCCAAAAATTATTAAGTTCATAGCTAAAATAAGAAAAAGGTTAAAAGTTGAGAACTAGAATAAACTTCTTTCCTAAAATTTTACAATTTTACTATGTTTTATGAAAATTAGTTATTATTTAGGTGACTTATTACTGCAACCGCCCACCCTCGGTTCTGAATTTAACCCCAAAAAAACTAAAATAAAAAATAAAAGGTACTCTAAATATTAATTCCTTTGTGCTTGGTGGCACAAACATTAACGGCTCTCTTAATATCGAGTTCATTAGCTTTGGCCGAGAGTTTCGCGTTCGACTAGCTCATTATACTGTTTCTACACTTTCATACACAAGAAGAGTCGCCCTTACCGGCTGCTAGCTCTTTCTTTCTCTCTCTTTTAAAAAAAATATATATTTATAATCCTTTTCATAGAGAGGATCGAGATCTGTGAGTATGGAATATTTCACGAGATCCTTCCAGCAAATTAAAGTTTATCGAGCAGAAGGTCTTAATATAAACCTTCACTCTGAAAACGTACGGCTACATTGGGGGGCAAAAGGCTAAGAAGAAAGGGGTACATTTTAAGGTCTTGCCGCCAAATTCAGTCCAACAATAGTATTTTGATATTAAAACGGCTGATTAATTGATGCATAAGAAGTACAAAAATCCCATTGTGGTTTGGGGTCGGGATAAATTGTATCCCGTGCTTTTGTTAGGGACAATTAGCCCCATGTGATGTACCCTGTTAACCATAAGAGATTACGACGTTAACTTTTTTTTTTCATTTTTAGTCCTCAATCTTTAACATTTTAATCATTTTAGTTTTAAATATTTTTTCTTTTTTCATTTCTCTTGAACTTTTCATTTTTTTTAATTTTAGTTCTAGAAAGAAAATCGAAAGGGAAGGGAGGGGTTGGGGTCGCCGATTGGCGACCCCAACCCCCGAATCGACCGGGGACTCCGAGTTGGAGTTCCCGATTGATTCGCGAGCTGGGGCCGCCAATCGACAACCCTAGCCCCTCCATAGAGGTCGCCGATACCCACAGAGGTCACCGGAGATCTCAATGGAAGGGTCGGGATCGCCGATTGGCAGCCTCAGCCTGCAAATCGATTGAGAACTCCGATTTTGAGTCCCCGGTCGATTCGGGGATTGGGGCCGCCAATCGGCGACCTTGACCCCTCCACCGAGGTAGCCGGTACCCACGGAGGACGCTAGCGGCCTTGGTGGAGGGGTCGGGGTTGCCAATTGGCGACCCCGACCCATCATTCCCTTTCGATTTTTTTTCTAGGACTAAATGAAAAAAATGAAAAGTTGAGGATATAAATAATAAAAGAAAAAAGATTTAGAATCAAAATGATTAAAATACTAAAAATTGAGGATTAAAAATGGAAGAAAAACTAACGTCGTAATCCCTATA